>NW_024344378.1:21608851-21857494 GCF_902729225.1 Pteropus medius | reverse complement strand
AAAAAAAAAAGAGGGATAGCCATATCTACCTTATAGGGCTGTTGTAGGGACTAAATTACTTCTGTGAGATAACTGAGAAATCCCCTAGCTCAGGGTGTGGCACTTAGCAGCATCATGGCAGAAAAGGGGAGATGAACATGCTCAGCTAGGAAGAAAAGGGAAATAATTGCTGCTGGGTCAAGGCCCAGAAGGTCTGTGGAGATAGAGCGGTTGCACAATTGTCCTGAAAGGTTCTCATATTCCTGGGCTGCCGTGAGAAGTGCTGCCTTCTTACCTATGCACGACCCTGAGCTTGGTTGGCTTCTGTTTCCTTCGGAGCCTAACAGCTCCCATTCTCTCTCTAGACAGGCTCTTATAAATCTTTCCTTTCTGGGCTCCAGGACCTTTCCTCTCCACCTCCTGCAGCCTAGTTACATCAAGATGGTTTTCTGTAGAACAGCCGTGACACAGGAAGATTAATGAGAGTTATTCAAGGTTTCTACCCAGCTAAGACAGAGAATTCCTGGCAATCAGAGCCTCCATTTTCATTGTGTTTGTGAGTTCTAAATTAAAAATTAGTTTCTTCTGGTGGTGATGAAAATGTTCTAAAATTAGAGAGTGGTGATGGATACACAACCATGTGAATATACTAAAAACCACTGAATTGTATAGCTTAAATGAGTGAATTTTATATGCAAGTTATACCTCAATAAAGCTGTTATAAATAAAATAGGTCAGACTAGTTAGCTTTCCATTCTTCTGTCCTTCTCTAGTTTAAATTGAAATATAAATTATAATTTAATTATAAATGTAAATTACAAATTTAAATTATAAAATATAAATTCAATTAAACATACCATATAACATTATGAATCAAGATTAAATATGAACTCTATTGGAAAACTATATTCCTTCTCATTCTCTCTCTCTCCTCATCAAGTACCGCTCCACCCATCAAAATTCAATTCATCATTCCAGATTTATCCCATGAAGCCTTTCCTGGACTTCGCTAGCAAGTCATCTCTTTCTACCAAACCTGTACTTAGTTACTCCTGTCTGTTCTTCATGGAATCAGGCTCTAGGGTGCAGAGATGGGGAGGTGAAGGAGGATATTAACAGGACTACCACTGGGGACTCTTCTACTCCAAAGTCTCTCTGATTCATCTCTTCTAGGAGGGCTCCCTAATCTCTGATTCAGACCAGGACTGATGCCCAGAAGACCTTACTGCCTCCTGAATCCTCTTTCAATGACTCCCAAAGATTTATCACAAAAGAAACTTCCTCATATAGCAGTTTCATTTACTTTCCTCTCCTTATTAAGAACTCAACATGATCCCAACTGTTTATTGAGTCTGTCCATCTAAGTGCGAAGAGGCCTTTTTTTTGGACTAGCTGTTTTATATCTCACCGGCATCTCCTACCACTTGCCAACATGCCTACTTGCTGTCTCTGCAAGAGTTCTTCTTGGCAGGTGGAATCTTCTCCTCAAGCCACTCCTTCCTCCCTTGTCCCTCACATCTTTCCAAAGCCAGATCTGAATCTTCCTTTCTTTGAAAGCAGTCTTCCCCTAACGAACCTATTCCATAGCTACCTGACCTTTCTTTGTTTAGTTTATGGTCCATTCTTTTGCCTTTACTGGTTAAAATTTACATGGCATGGCTTCTATTGCTTTTATGCCCTCACTGTGCAATATGATGCACTGCACGCGCCAAGTGCTCAAATGAATTTGTTTGTGACTTAACTTTTCCTCTTTAAGAATCTCCTGACTGCTTCAGAGCACTTCCTCTGGTCTATGAAGAAGTTTGTTTTGTTTTTAATAGTAAACTGTTATTTAATTAACTCTTAATTGTCTATATGCTAGGCACTCTGGGAACTATTTCTTTCCTTTTTTTGACCTGGTCATTAAAATAGAAAAAGTTACTGGTGACCTGGTAGTTGGATTCATTGTTTTGCCCGCTCAGCTCCCATTTACCGATTCTCTTAATTTTTTCACGTAAAGCAGAGTCATCAGGTGGCTACCACAGAAGCAGCCCTTTGTACAATGTGACCCTGTTGCCACATATGACGGGTTCAGGGGTAGATACTTAACTAGGATAAGTCAACTTGAGTCCCTTCTTTCAAACTGCACTTTGCATCTTCTCACTCTAAGTTTGAGGCTTGAAATAATCTATTGTGTCCAATTTAAAAAATATTGTTCCTTCTCAGATTCAGTTTTCAACTGTATAGTGTTAATTACTGTATGTTTAAAGTTCTTAATGCTGTACAGTGTAAAAGCTCAAGTGTATAAATTTAATGAAATATGCTTGCTGTGGCCTCACTGAGGGCAGGGGGGCTGCACAACTTTCTTTTTTAAAATATAATTCAGGCAAATAAAGGAATTAAGTTAGACTAGTGCAATGGAAGATTTATTATCTAAACTTGGAAAAGTCAGGAAATTCCAGAGTCGGATTCCAGGAGAGATATTTCTAGAAAAGAAAGTAGAAAAGACCTCATGCATGTCAGTGCTTGGTCCATTTGTTGCCTGGTACAATAATCCTGTGGATTAAGCCTGGGGATCATGTTGCACAGGCTCTAGCCCTGCACCTTACACAAAGGAGGCCCATATTTAATAAATGATGTTGAATGGGTTTCAAAGGAGTAAAATAATTTTACATTTTAAAAAGCATTTACCTTGAGGTAACTGACCAATAAAAATATGTTATCTTTGTTACAAAAGGAGAAATTGAGGAACAGAAAAATAAGTAACTGATTTATCCCTCCTCACATATCCATAGCAGACCTAGGACTGAATTCAGGATTGACCTACTTCAGAGACTGGACTCCAATTCTGAAGCTACACTGTTCATGGACTGCTCTCTCATTTCATGAGATGAAGAAATAGTGAGTAGAATAGAGAGCATTCAAGAATGCCTCCAAAACAAAGTTCCATACAAATCTTCCCCAAAATAATTGCTGGGCAAAGGAAGTCTTTGGGCATAGCATGAATAATTTCAGGCACTGGCAGCTGGGTTATTTTCATAGCTGTCCATCTCTTGAGGACTTTTATCTGTCTACACAGGGCTCCATGTTTTGTAGTTCTAACCCAGAGGAAGAAGATTCCTCTATTTCTTTTCCATTCCTATCCTGCCTTACCTCTAATTTCAAAACAAAACTGCTTTCTACACATAGTATCTGCCTTCCATTGTAATGAGATGCTATAGTTGATGATTTCTTTTTTGTCTCAGAGAGCATCTTTGTGTTCCAGAGGTCAGTTTTATGTTTCGATGAACATGCAACCATATTAAACGTGCATCTTTCTGCTTTGGCCACTGCTCTAATTTTCTCTCCTTTCTAATTTGATCCACACATGTTCATGTGTATTAGGGAGGGCTGAAGTTGGGCTTCTTCCTTCTGAAGGTACTTTGTTAACTCTCCTATCAGTCATTTGCATCCTGCTAACTGTATCCTCCCCATCTCTCCACATTTCTGCTTTCTTGAGAATGAATTCACCTTCCATGACTAATGCAATCCGTAAGCAGCCTTCATGCTGATTCTACTGATTTTAATTTCCTAACATTTCCCTTTAGACTCTTCCTAACATCCTCTTTTTAAAAAGAAAATCCCCGTTGTGGAGTTAGTCAGTGGCCTCCTGTGTGAACTGCCTTAGGGAGCTCAGATACCTCAGGTGGTACATGGCCAGGCTCAGGAAAGACCAGCACAGATGAAGCAAAGCAGAGAGTTCTAAGAATGCATTTCTACTAACTTGTACTAGGAACCAACTGTGTGCTGAGCACCCTGCTAGGGTGGCAAACAAGACAGAGATTAATGAGTAAGGCCTCTGACCTCAAAGAGCATGATATTCAAAACTGAAATACATAGAAACCAGTATAATGTAATAGAAAGGGCACTGGCTTGGAGGCAACAGATCTGCATGACCTTGGGCTAGTCGCTTAACCTTATTTTCCTCAACACTAGGAGATGATTCCTTTCTCATGGGAGTTCTGGTGAGGATTTATTAGTGCAAGTGGTATATACAAGGCATTCAACAAATGGTAATTATTTGTCGCTATTGTTTTGTTTTGTTTTGTTTTTTTAATATAACAGCAGCATTTACTATTAGGCCCCATAGAGTCAGCAATATAAAATCTGAAACTCACCTGCTAAAGAGAAAGAGACTAGGATCGTCATAGAATATGCTACCCCTGTAGATGAGAAGCTGAGGTTAAAAAACATCAGTGCTATTAAGCAGTCCCTAGAGATGGCCTCTAATATAATTAGTCCTGATGAAGCAAATGTAAAGAGATTATTATTATATTTCTTTTTCTTTTATAGAGCTTTATTGAGATATAGTTCATATACTATACAATTCATCGATTAATGTGTACAATTCAATGGCTTTTAGTATATTCGTAGAGTTATGCATCCATCACTACAATCAATTTTAGAATATTTTCTTACTTTAAAAGGAAGCCCTGTCCCCCTCAGTCACCACCCCTCAACACTACTCTCCTCTCCCTCCCTAGCTCAAGACCCCATGAATCTACTTTCTGTCTCTATAGATTTGCCTATTCCAGATATTTCATATAAATAGAATCATACAATATGTGATCCTTTGTGACTTTCATTTACCACTAATATATTTCTTGAAGACAACGGTATCTTCAATGTCTGTTAAAAGAGAAATTGTTAAATAGAGCAGGGTGTGGCTAAACTGTATTACTGCAGCACTAAAAAAATTAGGTAGATGTAAATATATTAATAAAGGTCTCCAATATATGCATGCAAATATGAAATCTGGAAGAATATACATTAAAATGATATAAGTAGTGATGCAGAGACCTCCAGGGAAAGGGAAAGAGGAATGAGACTCTGCATGGAATACAGAGACAACTCTACTTATTTGGACTAAATTAATTTTTTAAAGGATAATTTATTCATGCATTATTTTAAAATAAAAAAAAAACAATAATTAAAAAGAGAAATTAGACTTCTGGTTTCTATTCCACACGGAAGAAGCGTAGAAGTAGCCGCTCTGTCCTAACAATAAGTAAAAACATACTTGAAAAATTAACAACTCTTCTCAGATCCATGAGGGAGGGAAGGACACAGTGTAAGCCACTGGCCCCAAGATTGGAGAGTCACACAGGTACATACAGGTCATCATCATTTACAGGAGCAGAGACTTGGCAGCAGAAACTGCTAAGGGAACCAGTGCTCAGTTAGGGAAACCTGAACCGTAATTGACTCTGAGAGTTAAAAACTACAGTGGGATCCAATCATGGGGAACCCCCACCCCAAAATTATCTCCAGGAGCTCCATCAGGTTCCCACAGTAAATATCAGAGAAAAATCCCCTTTCTGAGCTTGCAGCAAGGGGAGGGGAGAAGGAACTATTTAAAAATATTTAACAAAGCCTGCCCTCAGGGGAAACTAGTAAATCAGAGCATAACCTGCTGGGGTTTTATCGGAGCCTGACGGGGAAGGGAAACACTTAACTCTAGCTCACTCTAGCCATACTGTCCCACCTAAGGGGAGGAGAAAAAAAACTGAGAAACATTTGTGAAGTTCACAGTCCAGAGGCATAGGCTCACTGAAAGACTGAGATGTAATCATAGGACTATAGATTGCTTTACCTTCCCCTAACTGCACCACCACAATACTAGAGGCATGTTTATAGCAGTTCCTTTTACGAGCACATCAAGTTCAACTAGCAAGAAAAAATTACAAGGCATACCAAAAGTCAAAACAAAAACAAAAACAAAACCTCACAAATTGAAGAGACAAAGCAAGCATCAGAACAAGACATGGCAAGGATGCTGGAATATCAGGCTGAGAATTTAAAATATCTATGATCAATATACTAAGGATAAATTAGACAGCATGCAAGAATAGACAGGCAATATAAGTGGTGAGATGAAAATGCTAAGAAAGAACCAAGAAGATATGCTAAAGATAAAAACAAAATAAAATAAAACGAAACAAAACAAAAACACTGTAGCAGAAATGAAGAATGCCTTTGATAGGATTATTAGTATTAGTAAACTGAACATGAATGGAGAAGACATCTCTGAGCTAGAGCCTATATCAATAGAATCTTTGGAAACCAAAAAGTAAAGAGAATAAAGACAGAAAAAGAGAACGTTAGAAATGAGAGAAAGAGAGAGAGAGAGAGAAGAGAGAGAGAGAGAGAGAAAGCTTCTTTGGAAAGCCCTAGAAAGGAGCTAGACAGGAAGTCTTAGGTGTCTTGATACCACCTGAGGAACTTGGAGCCATTCAGATATCACAGACCCATCCAATTGACCCAACATGCAGACAAACTTGGATAAGATTCAGGCTGGAAGCAAAGTCCAAGGCAGGATGATCCCCTTTGTGCACTGGAGTCAGAAACAAGGTCTACTTACATCACAAGACAATTCCAAATTGTCCTCAGTTTTCTACTAATTTAAAGGGAAACGGGAGATTGAAGACTGTGAGCACTGAGAGATACTGTCAAGATCTAGGAAACATAAGAGAGGCAGGATGGTTCCAGGTTGGTTACACAAAGCCTGGGATCCAATTTCTAGAACCTTGGGAACTACCTGAACCTCAGTAGTCTCCACAGAGGTTAGTGTTTCCATGGAGACTAGGTTTTTTGTTTGTCTTATTTTACTGTTTTCTGGGATAGCAGGAAAGAGAGAAGCTAGGCAGGCTAATTCTGTAACCAGTCGTTGTGGGGGAGGATCCCTAAGAAAACAGGCTGAGCAGCCTTGAAAAGGAAAAGACAACAGATAAGATCCTGGGTTTAAGCGACTAATATGTGAATCATGAGAAGAATTTAGGTTCATTTTTATTAGACTCTGATGCTGCTTAAGACCCCAATATAATTGAATTTGCTTGTATAATAACCTGAGAAGGGACATCAACTATCTACCTATCTAGAAAAAGAGTACAGGTGAATGCACAGCTGTGGCGGTCCATGATGAATCTCAGGTGGGAGAAAGAAAGCCCAACTGGAGTGACGCCAAAACCCAGAGATAAGCTGGGTAAAGTCATTTGTCTGAAACCCAACGGTGAATTTGCAGTAGCAATAGTAATAGAAACACTGAAGATAAAATAGTTAATATTTATATTTAAGTGCTTACTATTTGCCAAGCAGTATGTTAAGAACTTCATATTTATTATTTCAATTAGTCTTCACAATAGTCTTATGATGTAGATGTTATCATTATCCCCATTTTACGGATAAAAAAAATCAAAGCTCAACTAGATTAAGCAATCTGCTTAAGGTCCAACAGCTAGTCAGAGGCTATAACTGCACCTCATTCTTCCAGTTCCACGGTGCCAGTTCTTGACCTTTTTGTCCTTGGCCTCTTATGACCACCAAAATCTTTTATTCTCTATAGCTTCCTAATTTAAGACAGGCTACTTGATCTTTTCTTGTTATTTTTAATTGTGGATTTGAGCTAAATTCATCTGACAAAAGCGAGGGGTTATTTTAGTAAATAATTATCCACTACAATTTTGCTAATCCTATGTGAACCTCTAGTTAGTATTTTCACATGCTGATGCTTATAATATAGGTGTGTATTGTCACTGAAATAATTGAAGCTGACTTGAGTTTCTAAGTGGCATGAAACCCCTGCTTCACTATTTAGTGGAGGAAATATATGAGAAAGTCAAAAATGAGTTCAGAATCATTTGTATATACTAAGCTACAAAGTGACCAAGCTATGCTATCACAGATAAAACCTAGAGTAGGTTAAAATAATCGAAGGTGTTATAGGAGAGCATAAATCACCAGAGAGACAATAAAAATTCTGGCATATGAGAAGGTGGATTACATTTACCCAAGGGAATAGTGTCGGCTGGGAGGAGGAGGGAGGGGTGAGTCTTTGAAGACCACTCATTCACAGAAAGAAGTCAACTGAAGACCACAGAGAAATAAAAAGCAACTCAATTTGGTTTAACATATTTGTGTGTGTGTGTGTGTGTGTGAAACAAAAAATGTTTAACTCATCTGCTGTTTCAATTATGAACAGGAAACATAAAACTATAGTCAATAAATACACCAAAAATTGTAATAAAAACTACTCCAGGCCTATGTTACAGCCAGTGAAAGAGGAAAAGGCGAAGAGAGGGAGGGAGTGCGGGGGAGAGAAAAGAGGACCCTCAGCAGGGTCCCAGCCACCTCTGCGTCTGTCACTGACAGACCCCCTCCCTCTCACAGTGCCCTCCTCAGGACTATCCTATTTCTTTGTTTCCTTGCTGCCTGCACTTCTAGAACACTCCTTTAGCTTCTGCGTTCTCCCCTCCCCCATGCTCTCTCTAACCCTCCCCCCTCAACACCTTGAGAAAACTGAGAGATGATTATCAGACCCCTTCCTATTGAAGCCCTTATACGCTCTAGTTTTTCTACCAAACTTTTCATTTCTAATTAGCCCTTCCTTCTTTATTCTTTTTTTTTTTAAATTATCAAAGTAATATGTATTTGCATGGTTAAAAATAATATCAAAAGGCTTATAATGAAGAGTGCTGCCTCTTCCACTAAACATATTACTATTTTTTAATTATCAATTTTAGAAATTATTCCTGGTTTTCTGGTATGATGAGAATTTATTTAATTCTTTCAAAGCCCTGATCTACTCCTTCCTTCCTTCTCTCAATGGGATTACATTATATTCCTGCTTCCTCTACTGTTCACCTCTGGAATTTCAAACGATATATGTAAACCAATAATTCTTTTGTTATCAACCACACACAGTTACCTATTGACACCCCACTGAGAAAGGAAACCAGCTATTGTCTTTTTTTCACTGTTTTCATCAATATGATTTTTCTATTCTGAGAAGCCTTTGACCAGGAAGATACAATATGAAAAATAAGTTTATTGTTTGTTTCAGGAACCTCCTGAAAACCTATTTAAAGGAACATCAAACTGCTCAAGGTTTCCATAGATATTATCTCCAAACTCTTTGAAATTATTAAAATTAATGACAGATTTTAACCAAGATAGGAATCAGAAGGGCCTGTAGGAGGAGCTCTCACACTCTATATTGGCCACGAAAGCCCTACAGAGAGAACTCTATGGTTATATCAGCCGCCCACCCCCAACACACACACTTCCTCTTCCTGTCTACAAAAAAACTTCCTCTCTTTTGTTTTGCCTGACTACCGCATGGATCACCATTGCTGAATATATCAGACTGCAATTCTTTCTCTTTTTTTAACCAAATAAATCCTTTTTGCTGCAGGAATATCTAGCCAACTTTTTGTTTCTGGTCAACAAACCCCTCACCTCAAAACTTTTACTTTGCTAAGCTTAAATCATTATGTCACGATACTTACCCAATTCTAATCAAGCCCACACATTTAAAGAGCTACTTTGAAATAGATCACAAAAAAGCCACATAAATATCCTGACTTTGTCCATGCCCTTCTGAGATGCTACTAAGACTTTGTAAAGATCTTTTCTTTCTTACCATATTAAGCAATACACTTAGTGTTGCTTTATCAACAGGTTAGTTTGGTGGTATTTTGGAGCCAGCATTGAACAGTTTTGGCAATCTCACTGATATCTAATTGAGACCTCTTCATCATCAGGACCTAAGGCTCTCAATTTAAAAACAGTGCTCCCCTGAAGTTTATAAGTCTCGCTTTGGGCCTGGCTCTGATTTTTTATTTTACTTCCTTGAGTTCCTTAAATGCTGAGTTTATTTTGTGTCCCACAATTAAGAAACTCATTTAAGAATCCTTTGATTATATGATCAGAGTGGAAAAACTTTTATGCTTGGTGGAAATCTGCCTTACTAGTAAAAACACTACCATTTGTTTCTGACTGTCCTTCCCATTGCTTAATGTGCATCTTTAAGTAAAAATGCAAAGAAGTGAGGACAAAGAGTAGGTCTGCTCCTCAAGCTGGCCCCAAGGACTAAGAATTTCAGGAGGTTTTGTCAGGGAGGATACTTCTTAGGGTCCTTGGCTGGATCTGAAAGTTAAACTGACTAAGACAGATTAACAGGAGAAAAGCAAACGGATTTATTAATGTTAAGTTTTTATGTTAATACTTACACAGTGACACAAGGGCCTTCATAAAGAAATGAAGGCCCAAAGAAATGTTTACACCTTAGCATTTTTATGTAGGTTTAATGAAGAGTGGATAGTTGTAGAGAAATATGATGGGTCAAAGAGTATGAGGGAAGCACAGTAAACCAAGGAAACAGCAAATCCTGATTGTTTGATTATTTCCTGCTTCAGGAAAGAAGGCAGGAGCCGGGGAAGGTATGCTTCTGCTGTTGTCTCAAACTCCTTCAGCTTAAAATATTCAATATGCTATATTTGGGGGTAGTGTGTCCTGAACTCTGTCAGTTTCTTCTTGACCAGCACTCTTTGGAAAAACTATGCTTTGGGTTAGTTTTTAAAACCTTATAAGAACTTTTCCCACTCTTGCTGTTATGTCTGTGAGACTGATTCTGGGAGAGATCTCCTGTCCAAACTTTCTGTCCCATGAGAACTGGAAATTCAAGTTTTCCAATGGCAATGTCCCAGTCATTTGGATGGGGACCGAAACCATGAGGTACACAGACACTTTTAACAGTTTCCAGCCTCTCAGGGGTTTGTCTCAGTCTAAATCTAATGATTTAACATTCCAGGCTATATTTCTTTCTCTCATATGTACTTACTTATACAAAGTCCAAATTCATGAACTTATATTCTAAATGGCATAATTTCACCAAGGATAATTTAGAATTACAGAATTACAGACTTTGACCCATCATATTTCTCTACAAACAGAAAATGTTCATTTGAGAAACACCTTTGAATAAAAAGGAAATAAATATAAAAAAATCTGCATGTTTTGATTGGTATGAAGAGTGTCTAAAAGAAATTCAAACTCTAAAATTGTTTCCTTAAGTGATTGCTTGGCCAAACCAAAAGAAAAATATGAAACATTTAAAACTATCTTTCTTTTAGATCATCACCACAACTCACAACTTGACACAAATGGCCCTGACCTTACTATTTCTCCTTCCCCATCCTATGTTTTTCCATTTCCTTCTGCTTCTATCTCTTCTCCACCCATTCCCTTCTCTCCTGGGCGGCCAGAAACCTTTGAAGCTAAATTACCTCTTAAAGTTAAACCCCTTTCAGAACAGAGAAAATCCCTGGCTTTTAATTCCTGGTATCAATCTAAGCTGAGAAAAAAGACTTTCGAAAGCCTAGATAAGATATAGTAAAATTTACCAGGAAATTTAGAATAGTGTTAGGTGTGTATCATCCAGAGCTCCCAAATCCACATCTATTAGTTCATATGTTAGTAAGAACCTTAGATACAAACAACCAGATGAAGTAGGTGGAATGGGAAGCCCGGGAGGCCGACTTAAAAGACACAGAATTGCATTGGAAGCTCCAATTCAGTCCTATAAGCAAAGAAAGGGTGAGTCCATCTAAGACATCAAGCATAATCTTTATAAGACCTTTAGACAGCATTCTGAGTAGATCCTGAAGCAGAGGTGACTCTAGATCTTGCCTCACTTTTTGTGAATGGCCTTAAGCCAGAAATAGGAGATTTAATATGCAAGGAAAATCTAAAATGGGAAAGAGTCCTATTGCCAGACCATTAATATCTCACTGTACCTTTAAAAAGAGTCTGAGAACAAGAACAAAAATAGAATAAAAGATTTGTCAAAGCAGGGTTTTCCATTACTGCAGTAAGTGATACACTCATCTTTGTCATATTAACAGGTTATTTGGGTGGTACTTTAAGGATACTCAACTCCACTTTGTAAAAGGTCATCATCTTTTCCTTCACCTCTCCTCTCACTTTCTACCTCCCAACGTCTGTCAGCTCTACCTTTACTTTTACATTTTTCCAAGGCTGACAGTATTTATGGTCTATTTTACAACCATGGTTATCTTCCATTATTTGTCAAAAGGTATATTCTAAATATTGAAAACCACCTGCTGAAAGTCATATCAACTTTTAGTTTTCTTGCATTTGAATCATGATTGTCTTATTTGGTTCTCTTCCCTCTCCTCACTCTTCTCTTCCACTTCAGAGTTTCTAAAAGTCTTTTCCTTTATTCTTCAATTCTATGCCTTTATCATGTTTTCCGTTTTTTCTTAAAGTCTCCAACATACTGCTTGCTTCATCAAATTGCCATTTTCATTCTCGAAACCTTCCTCCTGGCTTCCTCCATCTTCCTCTTCCAATATGGGCTATCTGCTCACATTTGATTGAAAGTTAGATGATGTATAGATTTGAGTTAAAAATTAACTTTTTTTTAGAACTTTGAAGGCATTGCACCATTGTATTTTAGTTTCCCATGTTATTGAGAAATTTGATGTGAATCTAACCCTTGTTCCCTTTTCTCTCTGGAAGCTTTTAGTATCTTCTACTGAGTCTTAATTTTTTGAAAATTTACAATATTGTGGATAAATGTAGATTATTTTTCTTTCATTCTGCTCAAAATTTGCTAAGCTTTTGAAGATATCAAAACTTTTATCTCCCTTCGGCTTTGGGACATATTCGTTTCTGGAATATTTTCTTGTATTATTTCCTCGATCATTTCCTTGCCTCCATTTGCTTTGTTCTCTCTTTCAAGAATCTTATTAGTAAAAGATGGGCACAGGGGGATGGGGACGGGGAGGCTTCTAGTATTTTCTACTTGATAAATCTTAGCTCATCTTTTCTGTCTCTTTGTTTTTCTTTCTGTTCTACATTTAGGGACTCTTCTTTGTTTCAATTTTCAGTATTACTATCATTGTTATTATTTTTGGAAATCATATTTTTAATTTCCAAGAGGTCCTTATTTGTTAGATTATTCCATTTATTAGTATAAAATATAGCCCGCTGTTCTGATTTTTAATATAATACACTAGAGACTGTTTTGCTGACTTCCATCAACCAACTTGTTGGATTAATGGAAACACCCCCTTCCCTCTGAGGAACACAATGACTGGTGCTCATGATTTACGACATGCTTATGGCTATTAGGCCACTCACTGGTTTTCCCACATTCCTTCCGCCATCAGTTGAGTTAAAGACCTATAAAGAAGAGTTGTGAGACTGGGAAAAAAATGGCATAGATGATAGAGGCTTTGTTCATCCCTCTTGTGACCAAATCAAAGTTGTGACAGAAACACGGAGCAAACAGCCAGCAAAGTCGCCTGAGATCTAGATGAACAGAAACCCTACAACTAGGGAGAGAAATAAGAAATCATCCTGTGACAGTAGAAAGTAGGAGGGGGCAAGATGCAAGGCTGCCTGGTCGAGCAGCTGAGTGGGACAGAGGCTGTGACAGCTGCAGCCAGCAGCTGCAGACATCTCTTAAACGGCCATGTCTGCAAGTGGACATTCTTGGTGAGGGACCTGATCGCTCTGAGAACCAGTGCCCGGCTGGCTGCTCGGGGGGAACAAGGAATTTACAGGGGACACTAAGTTGTCTGAGGGAGGGCCAGAGGTGAGATTCTCTCCCAGGCAGAGATGCTGGTGGTATCCATTGTTCCTCTGTTGAGCGCTCCCTTCTCAGTGTGTAAGCTCAGCACCACCACAGCTGAGACATCATCAAACTGGATAACAGAGGTTGAGCTGCTCAGAAGATTCCCTGAAACTCCACCTTCCCCAACTAGCTGCCCCACCCAAGCCAAATCCAGTGGTGTCCTCGGCGAGTCCAGTGCTCCTTGGAGTCAACTCCAAGATTCACACTGGTGGCAGTTGACTGTGGTTCTGGTGTGACCTCTTAAAGCAACTATAAGCACAGCGCTGCTTGCTGAATCTTAACAGGTGGCCCCAGAAGGGCACAGGCTGGGGCTAAACTTGGTTTGCAGCTGAACCTCTCTCAGGAATGTGCCAGTGGACACCTACTACACAAAGCCATACTAATAAGACTGGAGATTTAGGAGCTTTGCTTAGTATATAGAAACAGATACAGAAAGGCAGCCAAAGTGGGAAGGCAAAGAAGCAGAAACCATATGAGAGAACAGAACATACACCCAGGAATAATGGCGTCAAGCAATCTAACAGATGCAGAGTTCAAAACACTGGTTATAAAGATGCTCAATGAATTTAGGGGAAGTATAGATAAATTCAGTGAGAACTTCAACAGAGAGATAAAAAACATAAAAGTGGAAATGGAAATTATAAAAGGAACCAGTCATAAATGAAGAACACATTATCTGAGATGAAGAGTATATTAGAGGGAATCAACAGAGTGGATAAAGAAGAGGATCGATGCTGTAGGTGTAAAAAATAAAAAATAAGGGATTGTAAGCTGTCAAGGTCCTTGCAATCTGTGAGGTCAACCAAGGATTGCCACACCTAAAAAAATAATTAAAAAAAAAAAAAGGAGGAGGATTGAACCACCGATATGGACAATGGGGAAGCCAAGGACATTAAATCAGAATAGCAAGAAAAAGGAAGCCAAGACTATAATAATAAGTTAATGAGGCTATGAGACAAAATTAAATGTAAATATCTCCATGTCATAAGGTTACTGGAAGGAAACCAAGAAGTTAAAGAGCTATTTGAAGAAATAATGATGGAAAACTTCCCTCATCTGGTGAAGGAACTAGACATACAACCCCAGGAAGCTCAGAGGGTCCCCACAAAAAGATGAACCCAAAGAGGCCCACACTAAGACATATTATAATTAAAAGGCCAAAGGTTAAAGACAAAGAGAGAATTTTAAAAGCAGCAATGAAAAGCAGTTAGGTACCTAAAAGGGAGCACCCATAAGACTGGCAGCTGATTTCTCAAAAAAACTATGCAAGACAGAAGAGCTTGGCACAAAATATTTGATGTGATGAAAACCCAGGATCTACAACCAAGAATACTTTATCCAGCAAAGCTATCATTTAGAGTCGAAGGACAGATAAAGAGCTTCCCAGACAAAATAAGCTAAAAGAATTTAACAACACCAAGTCGGTATTACAGGAAATGTTGGAGGGATCTCTTTTAGAAGAAAAAATATGTGTCAAAAACATAAAGAATGGTAATAACTACATTGCTATCAACAAGTAGCTCAAATGGAAAAGAAATAAGTTGTCCAACCAAAAGACAGAGTGGCTGAATGGATAAGAAAACAAGACCCCTACATATGCTGTCTACAAGAGACTCACTTCAGATTAAAAGACATACCCAGACTAAAAGGAAGGGGATGGAAAAAGATATTGCCTTGATGAATGAAATAATTCAGATAGAGAAAGACAAATATCACATGCTTTCATGTATATGTGGAACCTAAAGAACAAAATAGACAACAACAACAAAAACAAAAATAAACTCATAAATACAGAGAATATTTTGAGGGCTATGAGATGGGAGGGTGGTTGCAGGGGATGGCGAAAAAGGGCAAAGGGATTAAGAAGTACAAATGGATAGTTATAAAATAGACATGCAGATATAAAGTGTAGCATAAGGAAAATGGTTAATGATGTAATAAATATGTAAGGGGGAAAGGGGTACTAGATTTAGTGGAGTGATCACTTTGTGAGTTATACAGATCTCAAATCACTATGCTGTACGACTAAAACTAATATGTTATTGTATGCCAACTATAATTGAAAAAAACTCATTGAATTGTACAATGTAAAGACAACCAACTAATTGTCTATTATATTTCAATGAAGTTGGAAAAATGTAATGATAGAAAACAATAATAAAAAAAGGTGTGTTAACCTAGATGCATAGAAACAATGGACAGGGCTCACCTAAAACAAAGATAAACATTTTACTAAATAATGATATGCCTGGGGCATGACTACCTACCATGACTTGCCCAGTTAGAAATTTATAAACAAACAAACAAACAAACAAACAAACAAAAAACAGTTGTGTTTTCTCCCTAAATCTGTCAGACCAATGGTGGTTGATTTATATATATATATGAAAACTGATAAAATATTAAGAGAGTTGTTATTTCCATGAAAACTAAGTTGAATGTTTTAGAAAGACTTGACATAGGAGAGGCCTACTAAAAAGAAAATTGTTGTTGATTTAGATGTAGACAAGAGCTAGGAAAATATAAAACTATGTAAGGGTTCTGAACTCAGATTTTTCTCGAGTATCTTAAAATCTGGCTCTACTTCAAAGAAAATGAAATTAGAAAAGGTCAAATGGAGTCATATACATTTTGGATTAGTATTCTTTTCAATTGTGTAAATACTAAAACTACAAAACCGATAAGCATATATACTTTGACATGCCGTTTTGCAGAAGGAAATCCCAACATATTTTAAGACTTTCAATTTTTTAATCCCTAAAGCTCTCAATATATCCAGTATAGAATTTTTAAAAGATCTTGAGCTCAACTTTAGGACTCAAATAGATAATTCATGTTATTTTGGTTCTTTAACATTTCTATTCATATAAAGAAGGAATTAATTTTACTGAGCTATAAATGGCCATTTCATAAAATAATATATTATCTATTAATATTAGGTGGTTAAAAATGTCAATTGAATAAACCATGTGAAATTCATGTAAGGAAGCATTAGTAAATAAGCACAGAAATTGTAAGCTTTGACCCTTAAGTCAGTTGTACTAAAACCTGAACGAAAGAACACTGGAACTGGGGTGAAAGACCCAGTTCCAGAATCATCTCAGCCATGTGGCTTTAGGCAAGTCAAAACCTTTTCTGAGACTCATTTTCTTCATTTGTAAAATGGGAATAAATAGCAAATGCTTACATGTCTAAAAGGATTTTTAAGAGAGCGAGAAAACACTAATTTTTTTAAATTTTGAAATTATTAGAGATTCTTAGGAAGTTGCAAAAATAGTACAGATTGGTCTCATGTACCCTTCATCAAGTTTCCCTTAATTGTTACATTTTAACTAACTATAATTCAATATCAAAACCAGGAATTTGACATAGGTATAACATGTATGTAGCTATATACCATTTTATCCCACCTGTACATTTGTGCAACCACCACCACAATAAAGATATAGAATTGTTCCACCAAACAGATTTCCCTCATGTTAATCCTTCATAGTCACTCTCACCCTACACTCCCCACCATCTCTAATCCCTGACAACCATAAATATGATTTCTATCTCTATAATTTTGTTATTTTAAGAATGTTAAATAAATAGAATCATACATTATTTGACTTTTTCACATTGGCCTTTCTCACTCAGCATGCTACCCTTGAAATCCACCCAAGTTGTTTTATGTGTCAATAGTTCAACTCTTTTCATTGCTGAGTAGTATTTCATGGTATGGATATACCACAGTTTAAGCATTCACCTATTGAGAGACATTTTGGTTGTTAACAGTTATTAATTATTGCCAATGAAACTTCTATAATTACTGAGTTGTATGGTAAGTGTGTACTTAGTTTTCAAGAAACTGCCAAACTTATTTCTTGAGTGGCTATCCCATTCACTGTTTCTCTGCAATGTGTGAGTCATTGTTTCTCTGCATCCTCATCAGCAGTATAAAGCATTTGAAGCAGTAAAAGGTACACAAATCTGAGGCAGGTTGTTATTATTCACAGAATGTAGAAATGCCAATTTTTCTCTCTCTTCTAAGCTCTTGAAACTTCTATGTATTGGGCCATTTTCCTAGGTTGACCAATAGGAAAAACAGAACGTGGTTATGTTGAAGCTAGGTAGATAATGGGATGACATGTCCTGCTGAGTAGAGTCAGGAAGTGGGAGGCAGAGAAGAATGTCCTATTCAGATCCTGGGGTGATAGTCTGACAAGTGGGGTTACCTTAAATCATTCACATTAGATTCTATTTGTAGCTCTCAGACTCCCAGCCATGATGAAACCATTATAATCTCAGGAGGGGGCAGAATAGCAGACTAGCTTTTTTTTTTTTTTCCTTTTTTCTTTCCTTAGATGTGAATGGGGAAAGCATGAAGAAAAGAATTTAGGTGACATTTCCCATTATAGTGTGTCCTACTTAAATTAACCCAACACAAACCTAGAAATATAATATTTGTCATGGCAGATCTACATGCTAGGTTAACATACTAGGTCATATGGATTTATAGGTTAATAGTATCAATTTAATTTAAAAAATAAAATATTAAAACAATAATTACAGGACACAACAGCTGGGGACTAGAACTGTCTGAAAGCATTTTAACTCAAGTATCTGGCGGCTGATGTTGGCTGTTGGCTGGGACCTTAGGTGGGCTATTGGTTGAAACACTTACTTGTGGCCTCTCCATGTAGTCTCTCTGTGTAGGCTAGTTTGTGCTTTTTCACCACATGAAGGCAGGAACATAAGAGTAAGTGTCCTAAGAGAACAAAGCAGACTGCCTAGTATTTTAATGGTCTATTTAAAAAAATATTTGTGTTGAAGTCTTGGAGGTCACATAGTGTATCTTGCACTGCACTCTATTAGTGGAGGCAGTCACAGTGCTATACCCAGATTGAAGGAGAAGGAACATAGCATCCTTTACTCTGGGAGGAGTGTCAGGTCACAAGTCTACTTCTAGGATTTTGGCTGAGTGAATTTTCATTGAGCTAAGTCCATGTGGGAACAGCTCTATTTCTGAGAAGAATCAGCTTTCTTTATTTTTTATTTTTTAGGCAAGATGACCCTTGGTTGACCTCACTGATTGCAAGGAACTTGTCAGCCTACAATCCCTTATTTTTTAATTTTTTACACCTACAGCACCCGGTCTTCCTAGGTGGTCTCCCGTCCAAGTACTAACCAGGCCCAACCCTGCTTAGCTTCCGAGATCAGATGGGATCGGGCTTGTTCAGGGTAGCATGGCCATAGACAGCTCTCCTTTTTCTAAATGTCTGATTTTGCTGTTGTTGGGAACTTCTGGGATGGCAAGGGAGCCTTTGGATGGGCCTGACAGCACTTCTTCCCATGAGGCTGAGCAGATCTCTCACCCTAAAACAGCTTTTTGAGGAAATGATATGCCAGGGATGTGGGGTTGAGGGCTGACTTCCCTAACTAATGCTGTTCATAAGGGAAACAACCAGGGTAAGCAGGTTTTATACCAAGTTATGGGCTATTTGGATCAAAAGGATCTCTTAAACTCGAAAGATGAAGATGGGGAAAAAATACAAAGCATTGTTTGTCCACAACTCACTCTTATATAGAATGCTAAGCAGAAAGACAAGGAGATTTTTGGGTGAGAATTCAAATTTGTGAAAATCCTATTTAAATGAGCGTGGCAACCTGTTCTATAAAATCAATTAATGAGTTGTAAACTGTCAATAATCCAGGAATTTCCTATTAACTGAATGTTGCACATATGAGGTGCTCAGAGTAAAACATTGAGAACAAGTTTTGAAATTACTTAAATTTAAAATTCAGGAACATGAGAAGAAAAGAGTAAAGCAAGTCTTAGACTGTACAGAATATCTTCTCTCTGCTCTACCACCACCTCCCACCCCACACACATATGCATAGTACCACCTGGAGAACTACTCAGTCCATGAAATTCAGTTTGATGTCACCTCCCAGAGAGCGTTTCTCTCTGTCCACACTGAGCTACTTACCTCTTCCTTGATGCTTCTGCAGCTCTCGGTACATTCTTACACTGAACACACTGAATTCTAATATGTTGTTTATGTGTCTGTCTCTGGAACCAGACCGAGAGATTTTCGAGGGTAGGAATGATAACATCCATCTTTGTAATCCACAAATTACAAATTACACAGTGCCCAGGATAGAAGAGGAAATGAATGAATGAAGAATGAAGAAAAGGTAGGGAGGTGAGTAAAGAAGGCAGAAAAACAGGCAAGCAGGAAAGAAAGAGAATGGATGGATAGGTAGATGGCATATTTTAGTTCCCTGAACAAACTTTAGATCTCTAATATAGATTATATAAGGAGTCTCTAGAATTCTTAATTATTCAAGTTATAGTGTCAATTGGTCTTGTTTTTCTTATATAGTTCTCTTATATTTCATACCATCTTTCTGTTGACAAAGAGGTAAACCCAGACAACATGCCATTACAAGTTGTAGTTTCAAATACTTTTATAAAGTATTGTTATAATTATTTGCTTATTATTCTTCTTCCTCTTTTCACAGTCTATCTATTTTTTTATATTAAAAGATTTTCAACATTTAAAAACAAAATGTGTGTTGTGTGCCCCAAGAATATAACATCTGGCTATAAGTAGTTTGTAAAAGTCAGTCTTTTCTTCTTAATGAAAAAAACAATTTTTCCCTCGAGAAATTCTTTTTAACTTACTACAACCTATTGTGAGTTTTAGAGCCTCCATGAACTCAGAGGTTTGATAAAAATTAACCTTTTAATGCCAGTGCTAGGATTACATAACAAACTTGTAGCAAATTTAGATTAAAATGATACACTTTTTTACTCTTAGGTTAACATTTTATTCACAGTACCTATAGCTGTTAGAATATATAAGCCATCATTTACCATGTTTATGTAAATTAACATCAGTGGTGTTCCACATGTAGGGTGGTGGGGGAGTCTGCGCTGGGTATAGGCATCGAGGGGGTGTATTATGTGTAGAGATTTAAAAAACCATAATAAAACCAACTAAAAGTCAGTCTGCTTTTTATTATCACCATGTGCCAACAATTCTAAACATTGCCAGCGATAAAATACTCCTCCTTGAAGAAGTCTTTTGTTGGTTAACTTCGAAATAACTGCAGTGGTTATTGTTGACTTATAATAATATATATATAAGCTTCAAATTAGCACATTTTAATCAATCAGGTTAGTAAACATTGCATTCTACATGGAAGTTAATTCTGAGTACTCCGTTATTCAGTGGATTCCCTACAAACACAGAGTTGGCAACCCATGTTCCTTTTGCAAATAAGTTTGTTAACAGTGCTGGCTGTTGGGAATTGTGCAAGCTCTCTTCCAGCCAGCAATTCACATCACCAACCCCTGTGGTACTGCATATTCCTAAATTTAAACTGGAGCTTCTAAAAAAAAACCCAGTGATTGCTCAATGATCCTAAAGATGAAAAAACAGAACTAGTGTTATTTCAGTTCTGTCATTTTATGTGTTTAAAATTGAAACTGTAAAGCAAAGCTGTGAGGTGTACTATTCCCGTTTGACAGATGCAAATTTTAGTTTATACTAAAATCTTTTACTGAATTTGAACAGTCTCTTTAAATAGAAATATCTTTAAAATAGAAATGTATTTACTTTAAAATTTTTTCAACGGTTTTAAAACTAAAAAAAGGAATTGAGAAAATAATTTATAATTATCACTACAAATAATTGTCATATTGAGGAAAGGAGATGTTAAAAATGATCCCCGTCTGGGTGTTGAATGCACTGAACACGCGCCTGCGTGACTTGGCTGCTAGGGAAAGCCTAGGCAGTGTGTGAACCAGGCAAGGTTGGTGTGCCCATTCATTAGCTCCCCAGGCACTTCCTCTTTCAGGGCCCGCTCCTTCCCATTCCTCATCCCATTCCTCACCAATCCAAGGTTCCTTTTCTGAACTTTCACTCTCAGCAATCAGTTAATGTATTCTTTTATAGCTTGACTCTCACCAAAGAGTATTTATATTTTAAGGGAACCTTTTTTTTTTAATAGCTTTATTGAGATATAATTCACATATCATATAATTCACCCATTTAAAGCATACAATCCAATGGTTTTTGCTATGTTTACAGAGTTGTGCAACCATCATCAAAATCAATTTTAGAATATTTTCATCACCCCAAAAAGGAAAGCCCGTATGATTGATAGTCACTACTCATTCCCCCAAACTTATCCTCTCTCCCAACCTACTAGTCCCAGGCAACCACTAATCTGTTTCCTGTCTCCATATATTTGCCTATTCTGGACATTTCATAAAAATGCGATCATACGATATATGGCCTTTTGTGATTGGCTTCTTTAACTAAGCCTAATGTTTTCAATTTCATCCATGTTGTAGCATGTACAATAATTTGTTCTTTTTATTGGCAAATAGTACATTTTAATCAACATAGCACATTTTATTTATCTATTTATCAGTTGACGGATATTCTACTTTTTAGCTATTGTGAATAGTACTGCTATGAATCCAAGTATAAACTTTTGTGTAGACATATGTTTTTAATTCTCTTGGGTATATACTTAGGAGTAAAAATGCTGGGTCATATGGTAACTCTATATTTAACATTTTGCAAAACTGTAAAACTGTTTTCCAAAGTGGCTGCACCATTTTACATTCCCATCAACAATGCATAAGAGTTCCAATTTCTCCACATCTTAACAGAAGCCTTTGAAAGCAGGGAGAGGAGAAGGAGGGTGAAGGGGATGGACACTTGTTGAGCACTGAACTATCCAAAATATATTAATTCCAAAACCTGGGCAATTTTCATTGAGTTATCCTGAAAGTCAAAAAGCCTTCACTGGATGACTCTTCAGCCATGAAAGGACAGGAAGAAGGAATCAGGTGGTTGGGTGGTAAGAACCCAAACTGTATACCTACACAGCTTTCTGTCTACAGTAACTTGACTTTATCAACCTACTGTCTTCATCAATATAACTTTATTACTCCAGGAAATTCATGCCCAGGAATGACAGAAGTTGGAAATAATTTAATTGTGCATTCCAGGAATGTCCTGGAAGACTCATCAACCCATCAATAGAAAAAGCAAACAGTTTATACCCCAAGACTCCTTTGAACCCCTCACCCCAAAATCCTTACCTGGCTGTCACCAATACTAAACTATTATATCATGATCCTTACCCTATCCTAACCAAGCTCCCACAATGAAAGACCCACCCTAAGGCAGACTTGAAAAATCTTATAAATATCCTTTATGACTTTGTCCTTCCCACTCAGAGATGCTACCAAGATTCTGTTTAGATAAGGTTTTCCTTATCAGCAAAAACAAACTCAGTTTGTGTTATCAACAGGCTGCTTTGACGATATTCTGGGGAGCTAGCATTCAACAGTGGATATTTGTGAAAGAAAGCCAGCAATCCCAAGTACATGCGTAGACAGGTGTCTTGCCTTCCTAACTGAAAGGCCAGACCTGCCTGGGAATGAGCAGTAAAAAGGCTCCTGTATTAAAACAGAGAGTGTAAAAAAAGGTACAAAATACTGTGGTAGTAAAATGAGAAAAGTAAAGACAGAACAAAATTTAAATTTTCTATAAGAATACAAGTTCTCATAGAGGTTTCCAATAATCTGATGACTCAGTCACTCAAAAACAAACAAACAAAACACCTTGCCGTTTTATCCGATGCTACCAGGTGGTGGTGGTAGTGTGACAAAGCCATGACTAGAATGCCTTAAGTCACAAGGTTTGCCCTGAATTTGGGATTAGCTGCTATGTGGAAAGTGACCATCAGTAAGAAAAGTGCCACATTATACCATTGACTCTTCTTTATTCTAAAAATTGTTCTAGAGTAGTGTCTTTTAAAAGGAACAATTGCTTGATGATTGTTTGACGCTGATTGTCTTTTATTAAAGAGGTATGTTTTTAGTAAATGACAATGTGTTAATGATTCAATGAGGAGGCCAGAAGCTGCCACCACCCTGGGATAAAGACCTACTTCTCCCTTAAGTTTTGCTTCTGTTTTGTCTCACCCGTAAGGTTGGCTCAGTAACGTAGCACACGTAGGGATATTGTTATTTATGGCTTTTGCTATATTTGTTTACCTTGCCAGAGGTGTTTAAATTAAATTATAAGAAGGCCTCAATTCTCTTTCCTACCACCCCTCTATCAAAGATCCTTCTTCTTTTCTGTATAAATAAATTATAGATGAGAAACAGAAACAAAGCGAAAGAAGACAGGCAGTTTACTTCAGGGAGCGTAAGGAAATCTCTGGCTTTGCTTTCTGCATAAAAGATTTAGCTGTCACCAAACTCTTTTTTTTGTCTTTCCCAGAAATTATTTAACTTTTTAGTTGGAAATGAGTATAACTTACTTTTCATGTAAGTTCTCACATATTTGTTTTGCTACTATTTTACTTGAAATAACTGAAGGTAGAGGATTGGAAAAAGTCAGAAGTTTTCCTAAAATTACATTTCTTCAAGGAGATGGGCATACCTTGCTATGGGAGCATATTTTTCAAACTAAAAACGGCCTCATTCTTTGCCCACGTTTCCTTCTGAGAAATTTGTGATAGGGCTTATTTGTTTAAAAGGCATTTGTAGGAAAGGACAAAACTTTTCCTTTACTCTCTGAGGTTTACCGTCTGGGGCCTCGTATGGCAGAGGGGAGGGGGAAGCCTTTACAATGGGAAATTTATGTCCTGTTTTTAAGCCAATAGAGGGACATAGACAGTTCTTTCTGTATTTATTTGCTGCCTCCTAATTGCTTTCAGCCCCAAATAATCCTTATGCCAAAGTGGCATATTTTGGGGTGGCATATTTGGAGTCTCTTCATCTTCATCTCTTATCTACTTACACAGAATGAAGCTTTTCTAATTTTTAATCAAGATTATGGCATCTTATAAAAAAAATAGAGAGGAGTTCATAACTGTGCTATTTAATTTCAGTCACATCTCTATTATAAAATTGTAAGGTAAAGGATTCATGTATAATAATAACATGGACAATTTCATGCCTCAATATTCACCATGCAAATCTTAGCTCCTCAGATGGTTCACTGTTTCCAAATACACCATATTTTGATATGCTTCTCATTTTATGAGTCATTTCTTCTCCTTAGAGCACTCTTTTCCCTCCACCATCAGCAGCTATCTCCTACCATCGCTGTTTATCTAGTGAAATCCTGTTTAGTGAGGTACAATGCCTTTGGGCCCCAAACGTCACTGACAAGGCCACTATCACATATTCATTATCCATATCTACTAGAATTATCCTAATATTTTTTAAAAAATACTTTTTAACGTAAA
Organism: Pteropus medius; assembly: GCF_902729225.1. Lineage (NCBI taxonomy): Eukaryota > Metazoa > Chordata > Mammalia > Chiroptera > Pteropodidae > Pteropus > Pteropus medius. The sequence goes on along the minus strand of NW_024344378.1, from coordinate 21,832,791 downwards.
TAAGTATATAAATCAGAAACTTCCAATCAAATTATATAAAATTTTAAAAAGCACCATTTTCCATAATTAGAAAGTAACCATAAAAATAAATACTATGAAAAAGTGCATTTTAAATTCTCGCTAGAATGCTACCAAATGCTCTGAGCCTGAGGCTCATTGTAAATGAGAGTTTGGCAAGATTAAAGAGGTATAAGGACATATTCCATCAAACTGAAACTTTCTCTCATCCTTTAAAAAAGAAATGAAATGGGAGTAGTTCCCCCACTATGGGGTTCAGTGTTATGTAATGTTATGCCCTGGTTCTCCTAATCTCATCTGCAGCACACCTAGGTTCCGCTCCCCACGGGAGTGTGGCAGTGGTGCCTGTCTCACACTTTGGAAAATGACGGTGCAAGAGAATGACGGTAGACTTTGGAGCCAGATTGTTCTAGGCTCGAATCTGAGCTTTACCATTTATAAATTTGGGTTTGAACAGGTCACTGAACCTCTGTGAGCTTCACTTTTTACTTCTTCTTAAGTAAGTAAGATCTATCTCAATGGATGCTATGAACTGAACGTTTGTGTCCCCCCTCAAAATCAATAAGCTAAAACCTAATCCCCAATGTGATGGTGTTAGAAAGTGGGACCCTTGAGAAGTTTACTGAAGCCCTCATGAGTGGAATCAGGGACCTTATAAGAGACCCCCAAGAGATCCCTCAACCCTTTAGTCATGTGAGGACGCAGAGAAAAGACAGCCATCTATGAACTAGGAAAAGAGCCCTTGCCAGAAACTGAATTTGCTGGTGTCTTGATCTTGGACTTCCCAGCCTCCAGAACTGTGAGAAATAAATTTCTGATAAGCCACCCAGTCTATGGTATTTTTGTAATAGCAGGCTAAATGGACTAAATGGGATATTTTGAGGATTCAAGATAAGTATATATAAGGTGGTTAGCATATGATAGGTCTTAATGAATAGTCGCTTATATTAATATTATATTTACCAGCATTATCATTACCATTCTTCAATGTGTAAACTGAATGTCATTCTCTCTGCAAAAATGCTTTCTGCCCTGAAATTTCACAATGCTTTGAACATAGTTTCATTTTGATAGAATAATTTATGTCTGTCTCACCAGTTGTTTGGTGAGTTCTTCAAAGGCAGGGTGTCATTTCAGCCTGGCAAAGCAGACATTGATTGAAAGCCTACCTTGTTCAAAGTTTTTTGAGCCATATCATTATTTGAAAATATCTGCAAATTTAGTTATCATGAGACAGAGTACTTAAGTGGGTTACGGACACATCTTTAGAACAGTTGCTCAAGAAACAGCCTATTACATGCTGAACTAACTGGTGTATTTTTCCACTTTATAAATTAAGAGACACTTAAAGCCAGAGAATTTTCCACGATGGCCCTAGCATGTCCTTGCCTGCCACAGCTGTTCCTCTCTGCTCTTAATAAATTCAAATTGCTCAAACAATGGCTGCTAACTCACAAGTACAGTTCCTCCCTCTTCTGAGAACTGTCTTGAACCAACTATTCCTGAAACTAGCTGGACTTCCGCTAATTCCTCCTGTTAAAGTCCTGTTAAAAACTTCTGCCCTCCCTCCCCAAGTTAGAATACGCCTTTGGAACTCTCTTTCTCCTGGCATTTTTGAATAAAGAATAATGTTAATGTACTCTGGTTGATTTTCTTTACAGAAGGCAGTAAAGTATACTGAGAATGACATTTGAGATCTAAAACCAATGTATTTTAATGTCTTAAAATAAAATATTTCACTGAGAGAAAAGAATATATAAAATGACCAATTTAATTTCACTCTCTGTAAATCTTGTTGCCCTTCATCTCTATATAATGAATCAAGGACATTCGTGCTTCTTTAGAAGGTCAGACATCACTTACAACAGAAGAGTCAGAGCTCAGATTTGAGTTTCAAATTATTCTTAAAAAACTGAGGCAAAGATTTAGAAAATAGGTTTCGTTAGGCACTGCCCGTCCCCTCCTTGCTCTCCTCCCCCCAATTGTTAAAGCTTTTGTTAACACAGCAAAACTTAGAGGTCCGAACATAAAGTTTCACTGGAAGCCTTTCACTTTCACTGTAGAGAGCACTGAGGATATGACTGACATAGGCAAAGTTTGGAGGGGATGAGTCCGGGGTTAGGAAGTTGCTTGGATCGCAGAAAAGAGATCTAGTGTTCATCTCTCTAGTCCTCAGGCAGGAAGAAGAAACTGAAAGAAGCGCATACATGTGTCCTACTTTTCATAGGGAACTTGCAGGAGACATCACATACTAACCAAGGGCAGCTACGATGGCACAGAAATGATGTGATTCTGCAAAAGGAGGGTCTGAGTCAGTGCTTCCTGTCTGCCATGACCTTTGCTTTCCTGCAGGAGATCCACAAGTTCCCGTGTGCTCTGTAAAGTCACAGAGAATTGCTGAGGGAACTAGTGTTCTAGAATAATCTTGGTGACACTACAAGGAAGTCTCAGAATATGCGGAGCTTAACAAGGAGCAATGGTAATGCACAGGCTCAATAGCAGGTGCCAATATGAAACTGAAAAAAACCTAGCAGCACCCACTATCCCTCAGAGAATACCAGGGTAGTGCACCAAGTAATCAGGGGGAATGACTGAGTGAACGTTGGTGAGTACTCAGATGACAGAACATGTGGCTCCTCCCCATTACCAGCACATGAGATCAGAATCCCCTTGTACCCAGATGGCATCTAGGAGGAAAAAAAAGGAGAACGGGATGGAAACTCTGAAAAGTCTGTGAAATTACCAGGAAGAAAAGATTAAGTTACTTTTAATTGGAAAGTTGATTTCTGTTGTTGTGTTTTGTTATTCTCAAGGAGGGTTAAGGGCTTATGAGCAATCAGTGAGTGAAATAAAGTTTGTTTTTTAAATATCTGAGTTGCATGTAGAGTATAAATTCAAGCTCTCCTGTTAAAATAACATAGTGGTTAAGATGAAGTGCTCTCAGATTGGACTTGGGCTTTAAATCCTGGTTCATCACTTTTTGCAGGAGATGAAATCCTCTGTGCCTTATAAGAAATCTACGCCCTATAGAAGAAATCTAAACTCTCTTATAAATGACAGGCTTTCACACGTTGGAAGATAACCTTCATGTCACCTGCAAGTTTGCCCTTCTTTAGCTTAAATTCCCCAGGGCTTTCATACTTATTTCATATGGTTCACAGTCCCTTCATCATCCAGACTGTTCTCCCTAGAAGCATTTGCAAGTTGTCTATTTTCCTTTCACACTCATTCCACACTGTTGTTTATCACTTCTTGATAAGACTTCACTTTTTCCTCAGCCTTGATTGGAATGGTTCTTTTCATTCCCCTTGAATCCTCATTTTTGACAAACTCCTCATGGAATTACTGCAGAATTTAGTCATTCTGTCAGGAAAAGGCCTCTGGCAGCTGTGACTCAACTATCCAGATGTTCACAATTTTCCCTGCCTTGCCTCCATTAAGCCAGCAGATTTAAACAAAGAGATGAATTAAATTAAAAGGTTAGCTCTTGAGTCCAAGCCTTTGGTCACTACTTCTCTACAAAGCAAAAATAGAAAAGTAAGAGAAAAAATAAGGTAGGCATGTCTGCAGGTCCGAACACTAAATCCCAAAGCCTAGTGTCCTTTCTCCTAACCAAAGATAACTTTTCATTCTCTACAGTCCTTTAAGAAGAGAGAAGCAAACATCCTGCCATTGAGAATCTCTGGTTATGCTTTTAGGGGTTATATCATTTAAAAATTGTACTATTTAAATATCACTCCTTATTCTTTCACCATGGAATTTTCCTTTTGATTCAGGATTCAGCAGTCACAATAGTGGCTGCGAATTATATGTCTAGGTTAGAGTCACATGTGCCATCTGCTGATAGGCATGTCACCTCAGCTTTCTCTAATATAGAAGCATGCAGTTAATGGAAATCTGTACCCCAAGTTTAGATATACTCAGAATTAGATGTCAACTTCATTGTGAGATGGCTTTCTCCTCACCAGGGAAAATAATATTTATGACAAAGCAGTTTTTAGATAGAGTACAACATAGTGGTTAAACAGTGAGTTCTGGAGACAGATTGCCTAGATTTGAATTCCAGCCCCTCCATTTACTGGCCAGTAGGCAAGTCACTTAATCCCTCCATACTTGATTCTCTGCCTTTAAAATGAGAGTACTAATATCTACCCCACAGTGTTGCTGTGATCATTAAATGAGCTAAGACATAAAGTGCCGAGAACATATGATCAATACAATCAACAATGAGTTATGTTGAGACTTTCAACAAGCTATAGTAATCTTCTTCCCTATAGAGTTAAACCAGTCAGCTATGAAATCACTTAAATATAGGAAGAATACTGAATTAGGGGTCAAAAGAACAAGACGAGTCCCTGACACTGCCATATGCTCCAAATTATTTGTCATCTCTGTGATTCAGTTTCTTCATCTATACAAATGAGACAGTAATACTGTCTGGTAGTTACTGGGAAGATTATGAGACAATTTATATGGAGCACCATGTAAATGGCAAAGCATTATACAAATGTAAAAGACTGTCTGTTATCATTGATCCTTATTATTTTTCTCACACTTCATTGGGTATCTAGAAAACCAGGATACCCTACCTCCTAGAAAGCAATAGATTATTTTCTTCAACTCTCTTTTCTAGACTCATAGAAAACCTCTTTGTATTTTCTTGACATTAGGTCATTTGGTCTTCATGCCAATTTACTTGTATAACACTGCAAAACATGGCCTACTTTCCAAGGTCAGAAATTGACTATAATAATGATACTTTAGTTTGGCCTATTTGGATGGATATCTAACCTCTTCAAAAAGTATTTTCAAATGACAAGGAAGGATAAAACACTTCTCAGAAGGCCTCCTATGAATGGCCCATGCTGTACTTATGACTTCAAACAAAGATTGTGTTCTTCCCTACTGAAGGCAATCATTTGAACTTGAGTTTCAGTTTCTCTTGTTTTGGAATTCAGACTCCATTTTGCTTCTGTACTCTATGCTCAAAGACTACTTTCTTGACTTTGGTCATTTATTTCCTTGAGTCATCTGGAAAAATTAGTCTAATTTTTGCCAAACCCTTCTTCCATCAAGAAAATCTTGATATGATCCAAAGCAAAGGCTTTGTTTTTTATTCTGTGGGCAATGAGTACCATTTCATATTCCACAGTCTAGGGCTTTTTCTCTTGTATTCTCAGGAATAAGAATGACCAGTCTTCTATTACATGGGCCATGCCAACTAGAAATCACCCTGAATGTCTTATAGTCTCCATAACTTTATTGGGTTCTCTCTAAAACAAAATCTCTCTGTTTCTGATTATTTTGCCCCAGGTGTACCTGGAACATACTCTCAAGCTGAATCTCATTTTCTTATTTCCTGTCCATATTTCTAACTTCCCTAGACTCCTAGATAATTTATCTATTGCACTAATATTTGTAGTTAAAGAAGTATAGAACTGCTCTTTCTTAGTCTTTGGGCTCAGGAAATATCTCCAATCATTTTTCAATCTTTTGTGGTCCACAGAGAACCAAAACATGCTTTTTCTGGGGAAATTTAATCCACATGTTTATGATTAATTTATATGTAAGTCATTAAATTGGTGTTTCTAAGACATTTCATTTGGCAAGCTACCTCTCTCTCACCCTTCAAACCTCTTTTTAAGTCTTATTTGAGTTGGTATGGAACCATTGCATCCAGGTGCTTTTCAGAGCTGGCAAAACATTTAGAAAATTAATCCTGGATATATGTGAGATTACATTTTGTCCATGTTACAGTTGATACACTACTGCCTGAACGGTAGGTATGTTATGGTACAAGAGAGTGATTAAATGGAGTGGGCCTCCATTTCCTCAACAGAATTTATAATCAGTGTCCCTTGAGGCAGCAGCTGTAACTATTCCTCAGAGTGCGGTAGACTTTTAATACCTTATTCACCCAAAATTCAATTTAATCCCCAGCCAAATTCATAATCTTTGCTTATATGCTAAGCATAGTAAGTCATAATATTCCCTGCCTTCGATTTTCTCATTTTCTAAAAGGAGAGATTGGTCTATGTATTTATAACTATGCTAGACATCATTGTATAGTGAGAACAAAGTATAACATATAATCAAAGTGAGAGAATCAGTGTGAGAGATTCCTGTTGAGGGCATTAGAGAAGGTGGAACTAGAGATGGATTCTAATGGACTTTGGAGCAAAGAATATTTTGTTGGGGGTAATGATGAGTCAGTAATTCCAGTGGAAGACATGTAATCTGGGTATGACTGCTTAGAAATAGAACTCAAAAGGCAGAGCAAGTCCAGATTATGGAAAGCCTTGAGTGCCATGCTTAGAAGTCAGGGGCATTGCATAGGTGATGGGGATCCAACAAAGGTTTTGAAGAAGGGGAATGGCATGACCATGTCTCTCATTGATATTGTGGAAGATTTTTTGGAAGTAGAAGAAACTATAGGCAGAGAAACCATGAGAAGGTCACTGTGATGATTCGGACAAGAGCTAAAGAGGCTCTGAGTGATTATAGAGTCTAGAGTGACAACAGTGGATGGCTTGGCTTAGAAGCAAGACAATTGCTGAGATGGACTCCAAAGGGATTAGAGATGAGCAAGGTATGAAGATAAGGTAGGCTGTAAGTAATCAGAGAGTAAACTACCTAACTCTCTGGGCCTCTGTTTCCTCAACAGTAGATTAAACTAATATCTCCAGTTGCCTTAAAGATTAAAAAAATCATGATATGAAATGACCTAGTTGCTGGCATGTAGCTGGCTCTCATTTCATGGTAGCTCAGAAGATGAAGATGATAATGAGATGTATGAACTAGGATTTCTAGAACAAATCAACACCCATGCTATTTGGATCTCTGAACGTTTTGTTATTTTACTCACAGTTCTTTCACATGTATGCTCTCTATAAACATGTAGTAATTGGCTTATTTTAAAGGCAACCAATCATTACAAAGATGTGTGGCAGTTAAAGTGATCATTAACAAAAAAGGCCATGTTTCCTAAAGGGAGTCTGAACTGCTAACTAATAATCAGAAACACCTTTAAAACAACCTGTGGGTAATTAGCACATTTGCACCAGTGATTCCCTACCCTGGCTTGAGACAGCCCAATGCAGCAATTTTTGAATGTCTATTAGGTACCAACTATGTACTTGGTGCTTAAGGAGATATATAAAGATCAGTATATCAGTTCCTATATTCAAGGAACTTACAATTTAGAGAGGGAAATATGACCAGTTTGCAAAAGACTAAACATATTTGTAGATAACACTGTGCATACCAAATGCATAAAGAGATACAGAGTCAATGTTAATGAGGTTTAGAAGCAAGAGACAAAACATTCTCTTAGGAGAATTCGAGAAAAATTCTCAGAAAGAGGCTACCTGTGAGCTGGACCTTGAAAGGCACATAGGCTTTTTTGCTGAATGTGGATATTAGGGAAGGCAACTATGGGGGATTGAAGAAATCCAATCATTCACTCACACACTCAATCCCTCTCTCATTCACCAAACCTCTATTGAGTGCCTACTATGTTTGAGGAAGACAGTTTATTAAAATAAAGTCTTAGCACCCAAGGTTTCACAGTCACTTTCAACTTAACTATTTCTCCCCTGCATGGGAGAGGAAGAGAAAGAGTGATAGACAGATGCATTGCAATACACTATGGTCAGTAGTTTATAAAGGTCCTGCTGATAGTAGCCTTAATTAAATGTTGTATGTATTAGTCAGGGTTCTCTAGAAAACCTGAACCAATAACCAGAAGATGTGTGTGTGTGTTTATATCTATATCTCTATCCTCTATCCCAATTTGAACTGTTTCAAAGAGAAAATTGACTAGATGTGGGGCTGAGGTCTCCCTGTCTCCATGAGGGACCAAAGGGCAAAAACAAGTATGCTGAGAAACTTTGGGGAAGAACTCAAACTTTAATGCTCTATTGGATAAAGGTGACTAAGTCACAATCCTACCCATTTTGTTGCAGAGGGGGCCTCCTGAATTCAACTAAAAAGGTTTGGGCAAGGTCCTTAGTAGGGAAAACTAATCTAAATTGACCTTGTAGGTGAGAGCCCTTTGGACCAATTCAATGTCCTCTTATTGTGGCTTCCAATGTACATTCCCCACTGACTGTACCTTGGTGCTGATGTTTTACATGACTGAGCTGTGAACATTCACAATGTCCAGAAGGGAATTCTCCTAATCAAGAGGAGTCACATGCAGTGGGATGTTACCCATAGTGGAGATATTCACCTGTAGTGGGACGTGTAAATCACTCCCCAGCCTGTCTTCCTGTCTCATCTTGAGTGGTCCCAGGAGGGTGAAAGGAAACCACAGCTTTGATTAAGATCTAAAAGGCAGCAGGAATAGTAAGAGGTGCAACATCTTAATATGACAGCCCTGTATCCAATGGTAATGGAACAGGAGATTTCTGGTGGATTAGTTATTACTCCTACAATCCCAGCTCTTGCAGACATTGTAACTGTAACTAAATCCACTGCCCAGACAGATGGCACTTGGTATGTTATCTTGGACATTGCCAACACCTTTCCTATTCCACTTGCTCCTGAGGGCATGGGTCAAGGTCAGTTTGCATTCATGGCAAAGCCCCCAATACATTTGTAGTGCTTTCCTGGAGGTAAAATTAATGAAGGGGTATTCATGACCTTTTGTCTTTCAGAGACACCATGGAAATGTCCTTATGTGGCTCTCCCAAACAAATGAAATGACTTTTGGATCTCCATCCATCATCACATGGGTAAATATTAGAGGATGGTCCAGCTCCTGCACAGTTTATGGTTCTTGGGCAGGAGAGGTTTTAAGAGGTCCCATATTCAAGGAGGGGGGACCTCTTACATATACACATATATAATATACATATATAATATATATGGGGCAAAATGACAACTTCAAGAAGAGTGGTAAATACTGCATTTTGCTCTTAATATATTCAATAGAAGCGTTGAAACTAACCTGCTGCTGCAGGAAATTGAAAATTTGTTTCTTTCTTTTTCCTTTCATTAGTCAATGAAAATATAAATGTACAAGAGTTTTATCTTCTGGATCATTTTATTTTACCTTGAGGCCAGCTTTTCTACTTCCTCATTGCCATTTCCATCTACCTTGGCTGCTAGGGGACAATGTCGATCTGAATTCTTGACTTGACAGAGCCATGGCAGAACCAAACAAAGGGAGAATATGAAGTAGTGATGAAGAATCAGAGAACTCAGAACCACTGGCTTTACCTTGCTGTGTTCCTTTGAGTAAATTGCTGGACCTCTCTGGGCCTCAGTTTTCTTCTCTATTAAACAGAATGGGTATGTCTCTCCTACTTGCATTATTAGGAAGCTGGAAAGGCCAGATAAATTAATAGATGAAAATAAGCTGTGGAAACTTCTAGGGGGACATAAAGAATAAAGTCAAAGAAGCCAAAGGAGAAAATTATCATTATGTAGGTTTGTGGAGTATTAAATGAGATGTGGAGGATTTGGAAGATTCTAAAACAATCCATATGTGCCAAACAACATTATTATAACTAAAATATGTCCTGTTACTGATCAGTTGTAATTAGTACCTGCCCATTGGGATGACTGTTTCCCAGGTGTTCCCATCTTTTTCAAGATGTTAGAATTTCATCCGATTCCAAGGAATAATTTTCATATATTTAGAATAGATAAAAATGGTCACATTATCATATACTTACTGTCAGGCATTGTCTTAAGCACTCAGAAGAACCTATACAGTACAATGAAGTTTTAGCATCACCATTACAGAAAAGATGGAAGATGAGGGGATCTGTCAAATGTGACACAGCAAGTGTCCAGAGTCCAGTCTCTTAAGCACCTTATACTCAATGTGCACACAGCACCTGACAATGAAAGCCTGACCTCCATATTTCCATTAGTGAGTATGCACTGCAGCCCCCAGAATCACAGTCACTGAGCATCTTTAGAATTCAGTAAGGAGTGACTATGAGCAGGGCATTATGGGGGATATAAAGATAGGAGAGGTGGCTTGTTTCTAAGGAGCTTACACTCAGAGAGAGGAAATTAGATGTACCTGAACAACTCTATCAACAACAATAACAAAAGTGATAACTGCTATGATAGGGCTACAAGAGCCTTGAGAAAAGAGGGATTACTCCCTGGGTGATTTAAAAGTGAAATAGTCATTTAATTTTAGTTTAAAAAGTTTTATAAATGTAAGCTCAGCTAGGAGGCCTGTCTGAAGGTACTGGTATGAAAATCTTGAAGATGAATCAGAAAATGTCAGAGCTGAAAGGGACCACAAGTCATCAGTTTGGGGTGCATATTAGACACACTTGGGGAGCTTTTAAAAATACCAACACCTGGGCTCCTCTACAGACCAAATCAATCAGACTCTCTGGTGGTGGTACCTAAGCACAGGTATTTTTTAAAAGCTCCCAAGGTACCATAATATGCAGCCAGGTTTGAGAATCACTGCTCTAATGAAGGAAGGTTATAAGGATTTTGACATCAAGATGAGGGCAGTGGATTCCAGAGTAGAAGACAGGTCTGCCCAAGTCAAGTTTAGAATGAGTAAAAATGATGTGTTCTATTCAATCCTTTCAAAGCATAAAACCAAATCAGAGATAAAATAAGCAGGTTGATAAAAGTTGAAAGTTAGTGAATGAGGTACCTAATAACTGATAGATCTTTAAATAATTTATAGTATAGTGCATTTAAATAAGAATTAAAAACAGAATACCTATTAATTCTATTTCTATTTTAAATACTTCTGCTTTTATTTAAATAAACAACAACACAAATGTAATGTATTATCTTTGGCTCTCAAGTTCACTCCTATCAGAGGCCCATTTGTTAGTTCCTAACCATCGTATAGACATTGTTGTGCCCTTAGTATTTGCAACTATAACATTTAAAGTGAAAAAACCTTACATTTGTCTAATTGCAGCACCCATAAAAGATCTTTGCAACTCACCAAATGGCACTCCATTTATTCCCTTTCCACTTTCTTTTGCTTCCTTCCTCCCTTCCATCCTCTCTTTCTTGTCAGATTATTTTCAGGTAATTTTCTAGTGTTTTAGGTGAACTGATAAGGTTAGAGGAGGTGCAGCTCTTCTCATTTCCAGAGCTGGCCTTATTCCTCTATTATTGGTACATGGCTTTGAGGATGTACTATGCTCGTAAAGTCAAATGCAATGAAGCTATAATTGCTTCTTCTCCTTAATTTATTTAGGTTGCTGCATGATTTGCTGTAGCTGTACTCCCTCAGTATTGCAATCTGAGAACAATATAAATGGTTGATGGCAGAGAGAGATTTTTTCAATTGTTGCTTCTCAGTGATTCACATAATGTGCTGTCATTAGCACTTTGATGGGACATATCATGGTTTCTAGGGCTTATTGGGCCATTTATAAATACCAAATGAAGGTGTTAGAGCTAGTATTGCAGTGTGGTTACTGCCTTAATTGCATTCACTGGGAAAGGCTGTCAGTATCTTCTCTGGAGGAAAATAAAATATAATTTTTAGTTTGTCTTTAACCATTTGCAGTCAATTCCTCTCAAGTGCAGGAATCACGGCTTTCCCTTTTTATTCTTCTAATTTTCCGGCAACATAATTTTTTTTTTTTAAAAATCTACTTTTCATACCTTAGTATTACTTGTGTTGATTTCCAGGTATCTGAATAGATATTCAAAGGTATATCATCTTGCCATAGTTATGTTCGTTACTAATGATAATTAGTAACTTACAGAATTTTACATTTTACCAGGTGACTTTATAAATAATAATAGTAGCTAACATTTACTGAGTGCTTAGTATGCGGTAAAAACTACACACGCATGGCCTCGATTAATCCTTACCAACAACCCTCTCAAATAGAAACTATTACTGTCTCCATTGTAAGAGAGGAAATGATGTTTATCAAAGTTTAGTAATCTGCTACTAAGTGGGAGAGTGGGGTTTGAAACTCAGGTCTGATTCCAAAGCCAATATTACTCTTAAGCACCACATTCAAATACTCCCACACCCAACCTCAGCACAGTTAGGCCCATTTTACAGAGCTGGAAATGAAGACTCAAGCAACTGGAACCTTGTGGTGCTGCACTGTGAGCCCGCACCTTCTGATTTCAGGTACAGAGCTCTGTTTCCCGAAGCAAATTCAATCAGAGTGAGCTGTTAAACTGCTGTCTGTCATTCACATCCTGTGCACACCACTCAGGTTAATAAATAAGCAAAGGATGAGTACTGGAGTGAAAAATCAGAGGGGCCTCTATTTAAAGTATTAAGGGCAAAAGAGCTGCCTGCCCAGTAAGATGGTGCAGGCACAGGCTCTGATCTGAAAAGCCAGGGTTTACAGGCAGAGAGGAGCAAAGATGCAAGTCATGCCCACTGGGCATGCAGCCCAGGCGCTTTGGCAGCTAAAGTGGAGCCAGCCTGAGCCCCAGTGATTGATCCTGCAGCCGAGGGCGCTCTTCTCTCAGCAGCTGCTGGCTGCCACAAAGGAAGGCTGTGCATGGAGAAGTTTTTGTCAGGGCCTCTAATGAGAAGATTGGGTTTCATATCACAGCTACCCCTAAACAGGTACACTCTGCTTCTTTCATCTTCCTGATGGCTCCCACGGGAAAGAAAAGAAAGAAATGAATCTACACCAAGAAACAAGTCGCAGGCTGGTTTGGCTGGGTTTTGTACCTCCCTGCTCCACCACCTCCAGCTTTGAAATTCTTTACTTTCACACATCCTTTGTGGCCACTAACAGCAATGGGAAAAACGTGCCTAAGTAACTTTTCAGAATCCATCCACCATGACTCTCTGGAAAATTAACGCCTCTGTACCTTTGTACATGCTATTGCCTTTGGCAGATCCTCCCCAGACTTCGAACTCTTCTTCCCATGGCTAACTTGCTCTTCTCCTTCAAGATCCAGCCCAGGTGTTGTCTCCTCCAGAAACCCTTTCTTGATGCCCGACCTGCCTGACAGGCTGGCTTCTGTTCCTCTCCTGCCCTGACAAAGTGCTTCTGTGGCAGTTTCTGCGGATTCATCTGATTCCTATCTACACTGCAAGCTCCCTGAGGGCAAGACAGTGTCTCCAACATCCAGCATCTAGCATGTAGCAGGAGTATAACAAGTGTTTATGAATGAACGAATCAATGAACAATAAATGAATTAGGCTGGGATAATTTGCTTAACTATTTAAAGCACTTAATCCTTTCAAAACACTCTATTTTTTTCTTTTAAAAATAGCCTTTAAATAATAAAATAAAATGCTTAAAAACTAGTCTATTTTTTCATATTATAAAAGCAATAATACTGATTATAGCAATTTTACATACAAAAAATCCACAAAGAAGAAAATAAAAACTATCTGTAATATCACCATCCAGAGAAAACCACTTTTAATGTTTAGAAGCAGTCCTTTCCAGTAATTTTTTTATGTGTACGTGTATATACAAAATCAGAATTCGATTATCATATCTAATTTTCTCAAGGATTGCAACAATATCTTTTGTAGGTAGATAGAAGAGACATTTTTTTTTATCACAATTTAAATGATGAGAAAACTGGAACCTAAAGGTACACATCTAATTAATGGCAGAGCTAGGGCTAGAATCAAGAATCCAGTCACAGGACCAGGGTCCTGCTGCTTCCCATGAAGCCTCCTAATTAGGTAGTTCTTTATACAAGAAGAAATTGTGCATCAATCCAGCATCTATGGGAAATAGGCCTGTAATTGGATGTTCTTTCTCAGGAAATGGTCAGATTTAAGCTGATCCTGTGTCTAGATCATGGCTGTGCAGTGCATAAGGGGCACTATCTAACATTTCAAAGAGAAACAAGAATGGAGCACTTAGGATCTTATCCCAGTGATAGGCTAACCAATGAAGCCAGGCAGGCACCATTAAGATTCAGTTTCTTTCCAATGGCCAAATGACATATGAACAGTGGTGGCTTGGCTCAGATCCTGTTGCTATGGGAACCACAGCCATAGGTTTAATCCCTCCATAGATTAGTGAGTTGCATTACAATCCATGACCACTGACTGTATTCCAGAACAATGTACACAGCAAGTGTTAACAAATGTACACAAGGCTGAACTGAATGTTTATTATTATTCAGCAGGGGCAGTCAGCAAAGAAGAATGCTGACAGCAAATATAAATATCCTACCAGTACGCCCAGTATAGAAAAGGCAATCCGATGTGAACTAGCTTTCTATTTTATTCTAAATAAAGGACTAAATTGTAATCCCCCAAACACAAACACACACCAGCTTGTTAGCTCTGCAGATGAGGGAACCATATCTTATTTATCTGCATGTCTCCAGAATACCTAGCACAGAGCCAGATGCGTTTGAAGTGTCAATGTTTTTTGAATTGAATTATATTTGCTAGGCTGGCGTGGGAGTTACCAAGATGTTGACTAGTAATTCACCATTCCTTTCCCTGAGAGCTCTGTAAATCAAGCTCTTAAAAAAAGCAGCAAGCTAAATTCCAAAACCCTCTCTTAGGAGAAATGCCCATGGCTGGTGGGGTCTGGACTATGTCCACTGAATGTGCAGATCTCTTCTGCACAAACATCACTTACTCCCAAGGGAGCCCATGACTGGCCGACTGGCTGTGGAGACTCACACGTTCCCTCTTTCCCAATGGCACAGGGGTCAGGGGAAAAGGGTGGGAGTTGACTGATGAAGCACTACTGAACTAAATGTCCTCCTCTTCCCAGGAGAAAAAAAATCTCACAACAGGAGGAGAGTTGGCACTTTTCTGGAGGGAAGAACCATAAAGAACAAGGGATGTAGCTGAAAATGATCTTTTCTGAAGACGTTTCTTTATTAAAGGGCCACTCTCATATTCTCTCTTACCTTAGATTGGAATGGTGCTATTGGAAATAACCTTGTCAATAACCTTCCGCTGTGGTAGAATCCTACAAACTGGGATCAAAGTTGATTGGGTGAGTGGAGGGGTAATATGGGATATGAGCTAAGATGCCATTCAGCCAAGATCTTCATTTTTTCTGAATTTATCCTGGAGCATTAGAAAAATGAAAACAAAATAGTATTTGCTAATAAAAACCTTTCCTGAAATGCACTGAGCTAGGTTTGAAGAAGCTGGAAGAGAGAATATTGATTTTTCTGGAAGGCAACCAAAACACAACTCAGTGATCTCCTAAGCTCTTTACAAACTCTCTTGAAGATTTAATCACAATATAAAATCCACGTTTTCATTGGCAGTGCTTGGTTATAAAATGTATAACTCTCTGAAGTGGCATCCTATATATACAATTCCCAGGTCTGTCTCCGTTACACCTTCTAGGGGCCTGCTGGCAAGGTCTGTCAGGTTGTGCCCTGACCTAGCCTTCTTTTCAAGGGAGACTTAGGATACACTGCCCAGCTGCCAAGTTCTCTATAAGAACCAGAATTTATCAGCATAAAGAAATATATGCTACCTTTTTAAATACTTTTACATATGATTTCTTTATTAGAGCTTGGTGTTCCAGAAATGTAGCCATCCAGCTCATTTGTACTAAATCAGTGGGATTTGCTTTAGCTTCCTATGAACTTCTGTGAGCTCTGCTGCCACCATGTATCAACTGAAGTCTCTTGTGCCATGCTTTCAAAGGAAGCCACCTGCAGCAACTCTCACTTGGGGAGAGCAAAACCATCAAGAGCTGCATCTTTAACCTGCACATAGCCATGCAAAGGTACACATAGAGTTGAGATGGAATCCAGGTTTGTCCAGTTCTGGAAATCAAGCCTGTCTAGTCACCCAAAGACCATCTTTTTTTAGCCTAGGTTTTCTTATCTCCAATTCCTTAAGTTGCCTGTTTCCATCTTCAGACCCAATTCTGAGACAAACATTGGCCTCAGACCACAGCACAGACAGCAAAGAGAGTACTTCAAAAAATAGTGCAGCATAGTGAAAAGAAAATAGGATTTAGGACTGAAAACCTCTGAGAGTTCCAGCTCTTACTACTTGCCTGACCTTGGATAAGTCATTTAATAATCTTAGTTTCTCTTCAGCAAAATAAGTATAAATAGTCATACTTATCTCACCAGGTTCTCTTCAGAGCAATTATGACAACATGTAATTATCTTGTTTCTTTGTTTATTTATTTTTCATTTCTCAGTATGCCTTACTAGATTATAAGCTCCAAGAATTCCTTGTCTTTTTGGTTCATCACAGTGGCCCACTGCCAGGGATCAGCACATAGTACAGGATTAAGAAGAGTGAATGAGATTTGAATGAGTAAAGGAACAAATAAAGGCAAGAAGAAAAGAAAGGAAAAAGCAAGGGCAGAGGCAAGGGAAGACAGTTTTCAGAGCACTATTGATATATGGTATATGAAAGTGGCCTATAAATTAAATATTACCCACATTATTAAAGAAATAATAACTCGCATTTGATGCATTAATTATACCAAGGTGATCTTTTTAAAATGTTACTTCCCTGCATAAAACCCTCCAATGGCTTTTCATACTACTCATAGTAAAAGTCAAACTCCTGTTAGCTTACAAAGCCCTATGTCATCTGATCCCTGCTGGCCTCGTGTCCAATAAGTCTCCCCTTCCATGCCAGGCCCCCATCACTCCAGTGGTGTTCTTGAGTTTCCTCAAACATGCCAAGTTGGCTCCTGCTGAGAAGCCTTTGTGCTAGCCCCTTCCCCTTAACGAAAGCTCTTCTGCAAAATCTGTTAGGCTGGCTCCTTTTTGTCATCGGGCTTTTAGCTTAAATGTCTCCTCAGAGAAGCCTCCCCTGTAAACACACTGTGAAAGAGCCCTTGCTGACTCTGTCACAGTACTCTATTATTTATATATTCATTTATCTATTATGAGTCCCCTCCCCACTGCCTGATGATCAATAAGTATTTGTTTTTGTGTGACATATTTATTTAATGCTTATACTTCATAGATACTTTTCTAATTATTATTTTTATTTTCACAATTATGAGCTCAAAACAAACAAAAACCCCTATAGTTCCAAACTGAAATTTTCCTCTCCACCCCTCCATACTCCAGCCCCCCATACACTTCAAGAGAGGTATCCTGGCTCTGTGAAGAAAAGCAACTGTGTCAGTCAGTTTTAGCACTGTGATTTAATTGGAATGATATGCAGTCAGTGATATAGTAATTACTCAGAACTCTATCTAGAGAGATTCTTTTGCAACATGGAACTGGTGCTGTTGGGAGCCAAGCTGTTCTCTGTTCTAGGCTTAGAGGCCTCCTGGATCAGGCCCGGAAATAGGCAGAGGGAAGCAAATGGCAGGAACACTCACTGGCTCCATTGGGTTTATTTACTATGGACCCCAGGGCAGCAGTAATTCTGTAGGAAGAGCACTGGACCAAGGTACAGGGACAGGCTCTAAGGCTGGTCTACCTACCCCCTCCCCTCCCACTCCAGACTATCAATCCCTCTGTTACATAAGGTGGAACTGGATAATCTCGAAGGGAAATCCCACCTCTGACATTCTATGGGTCAATGAGGTGTCTGACCTTTCATCATGACCAAGATGTCTGTGACAAAGATGACCCATGTAATAGTTCTGATAACGTGCAGCTCTTTTGGACTGAGTGGGATTTCTTTGATTGGTCAGTAAAGTAACCAGACAAACTCATCTCTGCTTTTGCCATTCTTCTTTAGCTTTCCATTTCCGTTGCTTTCCTAGAAAAGTTGGTGCTCTGGGCAAACCTTTCGTTGTCACATTGAGGATCAACATCTAACTGTAAGTGCATTTTATTCAACTACTCCCCAAGAGATGGGTTCCTACTGTATCTGATCTTGTCCAACACTCTACCATCTGCTTTCAACATGTTGCATCTGACATTAACTAATGTCTCCTATTAGCATGAAAAGAAAACAATCTGGAAAAATTCACTCTCAAGCAGAGTTCAAACAGGCCACAAGTAGATGTGGAATCTCAACTGTACAAAGTTCCTTAAAATTATCGTAGTAAATAAATATATAAATGTTATATATGCACTATATATATGTGTGTATATGTATACATGCACACGTGTATATGGGTATATATATATATATGTATGTATGTGTGTGTATATATACACATATATATATTTTCCTATCTTATGAAATTAATTGATAACAGAAGGAACAGAAAAATTTTCCCAGTATGGAACAAGGCACGATCAAAAGAACTGAATGACATGGAAAAAGAATTGGGGATCTTTATCTCACACTTACTGGTAATGGGTTAAAATTCTGGTCCACGAGGTGATTGTATCCATGGTCAAAAAATGAGTGCCGTATCACAACATCAATGCCCTGACTGGCCAGCATTCCTAAAGTGTTCAACCATCTAGAAAGCAGGGAGGAAAAAGCTACATCAATATATTTTTAAATGGCATATAACAAGTTCTGTAGAGATTGGCTAACACGTGCACATATACAACAACCCCTCCCACCAAATTTACCTTGTACTTTAAAGGAGATTACTTTAAGCATTGGATATACAGCTGGAAGAGATTTTAGAGATGATCAAATCTAACCTCTTCACTTTATAGGAAAAGAAACAGAGGTCCAGAGGAGTAAAATGAATTATACTTGGTCATAAAATAGCTTGTTGCTACTGACTTATCTCTTATTCCTGTAATATTCACAAATAAAATGAATACCCTGGCTACTCATAAGCCTCATTATTAACCACCCCCTTACACCGACCACTGAACATACAATCACAAGAGCATATACACTATACTCTTCGTCACTTAAACTCTCCTGCTTACACTCTCTCACTGTACATGTACCTTTCATATGACTATAACCCGTATACTCCTAAGACCTGTGCAAGAGCAATCCAGTCATTTGCATCCCTCATTTGTCACTGTTAGCAGTCAATGCAATAATAATTTTCTTTGGCGCTATAACTAACTGTGCAGGGATTCGAATATGCTACCATCGTATACATGTCACAGTGGAGGACCTACATTGCTCAAACACTTACCACATACCCCACTATGCCAAACACCCACTTTCCAGGGCATGCTGTACTTCAAAAATGCTGCCTTCTTGTTTTTTCCAATATCCACTGCTAACTGTGCCTTTATTATTTACACATTTGATCTATTCATTCATTCATGAATTCATTTACTTTTCTCTCTCTCTTTGTATTCCTACTTTTGAAACGTAGGGAAACTTAATTGTAATAATATATGTGTAAGAAATGTGACTGAGAGCTTCAGTCTTCTCAGGATAAAAGACACTTAACAATCTTTCCTGAGCATATGCGTCTAGCTTTATCTATTACCTCTTCTTTCCTCTTCTCTCACCCTAAACTCCATTCCCCAGGCTCTAAGTCACATTAAACTACTCTTGGCTGCCTAAATACACCATGCTTTCACATATTTACCCGAGTCTTTATATGTGTTTTAACCTGCTTAGAATGCCCTTTCTCTCTTCCTCTAACCCAGCAGTCCCCTACCTCTTTGGCACCAGTGACCAGTGCCCCTCTGAGAATCTAATGCTTGATGATCTGAGGTGGAGCTGAGGCAGTGATGCTAGTACTAGGGAGAGGCTGCAAATACAGATGAAGTTTTGCTCACCTGCCAGCCACTCACCTGCTGTGTGGCCTCGGGTGGGCGGGGGAGGGAGGGGCGGAAGGAGATTGGGTTGGGGACCCCTGCTGTAACCCGCCTCATCTGGCAAATTTCTTTCCATCTGTTAATCTCCAACCCTAGTGTTACCTCCTTCTAACCTCTGCTGCCCTAGTCAACAGTAATAACTTATTCCTGTGTACTTCCCGGAACTCTTATTCATACCCTCTGCAAGCCCACTGAATGATAATCACTTGCTTATTTTTCTTACTTCCCTCAGCTAGTTAAGCTCATCAAGAACAGATATATGTTAAAGCTTTGTATGCAAAACACCCATCACAGTCCCTAGCACACTATAAGTGCTTAATACTCTTTGTTATGTTGAAATTGATCTGGATCAAATTAGATTCTAGGAACTTTAAGAATCACCATTCCGCATACTAGGAACGAATTATGCATAGTTATGATTTCCCAAGTCTGAAACCATATGGAGCTCCAAACCAGTGACTTAAAGAATTAAAGTTTTTCCTTACTGGAATAAAGAACATTGCTAATTTTTATATCATAAATAAAAATCATTAATATTTTCAAATCTTTTTCACATTGACGATTATATTTTATTCTCACAAAAACTAACAAATATTTACTGATAATTAAGAGTTACAAACACAAAATAAAGCAAAACAAAGCAAAAACAAACACGAAAGTTTTAAATGAAAGAGAAAACCTGACAATAATATAATAGAACCTTTTTTTGTTGTTGTTGTTCAGATTGGGACATTGTGACCCAGGGAATTAAAATTACTTTTGAAATATGACATGCTTAAGTTACCTGCCTTTAATATTTTTATTAATTTAGCAACCTTGTGAAATCAGGATAACAGATTTAGCTTTTCCTTTAGCCACTGAGACATGGTATTAAATGTCCTGTGGCAGAACTATACCATGAATTCTGAGCTGATGCCTCCTATGTGGAAATAGCACAAACACAATAGGTTCTATATATAACAAGTATTATCTACAAAAAAAGAATGTCTTAATTACCTTTCTATTCCTCTCCTTGTTGAATGAATGAAGAAACAAAATAATGAGTAAATATGGAATCACATATATGTGAGTCCCTATACCTAGTAGTATCTGGATATCGACACAAGACTACATTTTGGTATTTTTATATATGAAAAGATCCCATTTGTTCATTCACTCATTATTCATTCAGGAAAATTAATTAATTAACTGTAAATGCCAGGCCTTGTTCTAAGCATTGAGGCTAGATAACAAAAAATGCTTGTGTGACCATTTAAGTCATTTCTAAAGTACTGGGCACGTAAATACCTACATATGGATTTACAGGGATGGTATCGAATTCCTACTTGTGAACTTTACAGAGCCTAGCACAGTCACCTACCAAAATTATATACACTTAACAAATGAATGTTAATTAGTAAATATGATTTTTTTCCTAGTATCTGGGGAATTTTTGAAGGAATTCTAACATGAGAAGGGAGAATACGCATCCTCCTCTCCAAATCCACATCCTACATGTACATCCCTGCAGCATATACGACTAGGGCCAAAACCCCTGCTTCCTCATGGCTTTCAGAGCTCAAGGTTAGTGCTGAAGTTATCTTCCACTTCTTCCTGTAATAATAAGCCCCTGAGGGGGGAAATAAATGATGTTCCAAGTCTCCCTTTTATGCTCAGGTAGAGAAAGGTGGTAAGATGACTGGAATATTCCACCAAGGATGCTACCACGGCCATTTTTTTCTTTTCCACAGAAGTTTACTGAATATCTACTATATGTCAGACACTACTGGAAGCTGGAGACACAGTAGTATACCAAGGGCATATTGTAGTGCATCAAAGAAGCTCAAAGCCCTGACTGGCAGCAAAGAATTCTGATTCATGCATGCATGAGTATGTGCACTAGTAAGCTCCCAGTTATGCCCTATATCAAAAACAAAACAAAACAAAACACTAAAAAATGCCTTATTTCCAATTTCTTGCTAACTTTCTGGAGCTTCCTATAATGCTTTGCTTTTTTTTTTTTCCAGGAAGCAACTTATGCCCCTTTGAGAATTGGACTGAAAGGGCATAATGCTGGGTAACTGCCATGGAACTGAGAGTAAATGGGTTCTAAAGAAGTGAGAGAAGACCAGGAGCTAGTTTTCACATGATCTGTGTCAACCAAGCAAATGGGGGTCTGAACAACAACCAAAATCTAAAAACTATGATTATCTGTGTTCTGCAAAACGACTGCAGAGATCTACGGGTATTTGGCTGACGCTTGTGAAAGGACAGGTCTTTCTCCAGCTCCCTCCACGAAGGTCTGTGGTATTTCTCATTTCACACCGTTCCCTAATGGGAAGAATGCTCATGAAAATACTTGGTACAACTGGGCTGCTTGCTGGGGCCTGCAGGAGAGTGCTTTTGCGACAGATAAGCAAAAGCCATTCCACTGATGATTCCAAGAGGTCCCCTATAGTACTGACTGCCAACTTCACTTCTCACCCTTGCCTGAGGGCTCACAGTGAAACCCAGTGGGAAGTGTCTTTTTGAAAGACAACTCTTGGAGATACTGTATCAAATGCTGATTCACTCCATTTCATTCATCTGAACCATGCTCATTGAATAACTGCTCTGTGCCACTCAGTGTTAGGTGCTGAGAACACAGAGATGGAAGACCCAAGGTATCACAGTGTGTTACACTGACTCATTATCTTCACCTGCATTTGCAGAATTCCATCTGTGAAGGCAGTCTACTTAACTGACCTGATTTATCCTCCACAAATGTATTCGAGAAGCTTCTTGGGAGGGCCTTGCTCAACCAAAAAGCCAGGACCACAGAACTAGACTAGACCAGGTTTGTCCATGGTCCTGAGGGGTTTGTTCCTGCCATGTGACACTGGCAGGCCAGTCAGAGGCCCTTATGCTTCTGGCTTAAGTTTCTCCAGACAACGGCAGCAGCCCTCAAATTCATTTTCCCATCCCCATTTTTCCAAACTCTCGAGCATATTGTTGCCAAAGCCAACAAAGCCAACCTTTTAAAACCCAGGTCAGATGGTGTCTCTCTCCTTTTCCAGAATCTTCATTGGCTTGCCATTGAGTACAGAACAAGGCCTCATTTCCTCTGCCTGGTTTTCAAGGCCTTCTATGATTAAGTGGTAAACCTCCTCCCTAGTGTAGCCTTCACTACATCCCTTGCAGATGCCGAGGCTTTCACCACACTAATAATTTTCCTCTCCTGGTTCTTTGCCCATAATGTTGCTACAGTCGAGAATTCTCTCCTCTCCAACCACTGTTCTCCACCTATGGAAATTCTCTATGTTCCATTTGAACGCCACTTTTTCCATGAAGCCCTTCCCGACCCTCCCAGTCAGAGAAATTCTGAATTCCTTTGCATGTCTATCACTTTCCTTTTGTAGACAGACCACGTGACGCAGAAAGAGAGGTGGTCTGATGTAGTGGCAAAGAGGCTGGACTCTGGAGCACATTGCCTGGGCTCGAGTCCAATCTCTGCCACTAACTAATAACAGCATCTACCTCTCTGGGTTGTAACAGTATCCATTTCACTGGTGAAAAAGGTAAAGGAATTAAGAAGCACAAAGTAGGCATGGGATGTAAAGTATAGCATAAGGAATATAGTCGACAATATTGTAGTAACTATGGTGTTAGATAGGTACTAGGTTTATTGGGGTGATCACTTCATAAGTTATATAAATATCTTATTGCTATGTTGTATACCTAAAACTAATATAATATTGTATGTTAACTGTTACTGAAAAATAAGAAAAATATTTTTAAAATTATTAACTATATATAAAGCACTTTAGACAGTACTCGGCACATGGTAAGCACTATAGAGTTAAAATTATTATTATTATGGCACTTATCTTCAATGGCTTTACTTATCTATTGTCTTCCTTTCTCCAGTCGTAAGTTTCTGGAGGGTAAAAATCCTGTATTACTCTTACCTAACTCCCAGGATTATGGTGAAAATTAGATGAGAAAATGTATGTAGTCAGCACTGTGTTTTGTACTTGAGACATTAAATAAACTTATTACTTTTATGACTACTGCTACTACTCTTGCTTTGATGCCCGTGACTGACATTCTAGTATCTAGAGAAGTTCCTAATCACTGTTTGTTGAACGGTTAAACACATTCACAACCGGAGCCAAGCCCTCCAACCTCCCTGCAATGGGCAGAATACTGAGCGCTGCCCAGTTTCACTGTCCCTTCCTCAGAGCTCTGGGAGCGAAACTGCAAGTGTTACTTACAAGAATCCTGCAGCATAGGAATCTGATAGATTGTTTGTGCCTCCAGCTGAGGTGGTCACCACACCTTCAAGCCAAATCTTCTTTCCTGGAGTGTACGTATTAACCACCTGTTCACACAACACAAGCAGAAGGGGATAATGAGATTTTAAAAAGCTGTTCCTAAATGAGAAGGAATACCTATTCCCTTAAAGAAGTTCTTCTGACCTCTTGCTCCCAGGTAATTCTGTGCTTTTTTCACATTGATGCACCCCACATAGTGTGACACATAAGCATTAATGTTGATATGAGCGGACATGTATCAATATTAATAATAAAAAATGAAATGATCATTTTTTCCTAAATAAATACAATGTGACAGGAGAACAAGTACATATTCTGGGACATAAACTGATTGCAACACCCTTAACTGGAAAATATAAATCTATAATGTTTCCATATTAACAAATATTGAGAAGCAACTTTTCTTAATGTTCTGTTATAGCACATTCATGGGTAAGCGTACTGTCCATGCATCCGAAGCCATGAATCAGGAGAGAGGGCAAAGATCAATGTTTGGGAGAGGTATTTTATAATTACCTGGGCATGTATGTATATTACAACCACATTTTGAAATAACTGCAGTAAGTGTAAAAAGAAAAAGCACTGACCCACAGGTGAAAAGATTTTACACAAGAAGCAGTCTTCTAAGCAGAGGCAAAGCCTCTTGTCAAGTGGTGGCCCTCTGAAGTTTTGAAACGGCCCCGTCTATGATACACAAGTTGGAGACTGGCCAAACTATCCAGATCAGAACTCAGATCCTTCGGAGAGCAATCTGGCAGTACTTAGGGATTATGTTGCGTGATCCTGGAAAGCTTGTCTATAGGTAGTTCATTTGGGAAGTAATAACAGACAATAGGAATGAGGAAACTGGGAGACTGAAATAGGGAAGAGGGAGAATCAGTACAAGGGAGCATTTTCAAGCTGGCAACTACTGCTGGCAATTTGTACTCAATCCCACAGGGATCTCGGTATGAACTGTGCCTCAGAACTGACCCCCAAGAGGGGAAAAGGGGACGTGTTTGTCCCTTGGCTCATATCTTCCAAAGGTCAAGAGTAGCCTCCTGACTATTAACCTCTCCCCCACTCCCCATTTCGTTGTACAGGCCTGAGCGCTAAGCAGATTCCCTGTGTTCTATATCTTTGTTTTAAAAAAGTCCTAGAGCAGGAAATGAAAGGCCAGGCCCCATGACACTACACCAACACCAAGGAACCTAAAGAAGACCATCTAGAATGTAGTGAGTAAAGGAATGAAAGATTTTTTAAATGGTCAGAAAACAAAAGAGGGGTATTTCTATTCTGAGTGTGATGAAAACTATTGGAGGGATTTAAGCAAGAGTGATACGATTAGATTTATGTAAAGATTACCGTAGCTGCTATGAAATAATACATATATAAAAAGATCATGAAAACTGTAAAGTGACAAACAAATTAAAGTTCTGTTATTTCTCTGACCACGCTGAACTTCAGTGAGATGGAAATGATACCTGATGGCATTGTGCCAAGGATAAATAACTTTAGGCCAATCACAGAAAGATCCTGAGAGCTAGTGAGAAGGGGCATAGGTGTAGCAGATGAACATTTATGTGAATCCCTCTAAAGTGATGAATGAACTCAGAGGAATTAATTCTAAATATATTTACAGTTTTGTGGAGGATTCTGAACCATCATTTATGATCCTGGAATGAAGTCCAGGAGCCTATGGACTAATTCCTAGGAATCCTGAACTATCAGCTTTTGGAGGGCAAGGTTCCTCTATTATTTACTTTTGTATTCACTTTCTAGCACAGTGCCTGGCACAGAGTAAGTGCTTAACTGGAGACTGTGGTGCTCTAGCCACCCAGGGAGGTCCATATGATTCCAAACCTGTCCATGGATAAGCTCATAGGAAACTGCCATTCTTTAAAGAAGTTATATAACTTAAGAAAGGGCAACTACACTGGTCAAAGAATTGGAAGCAATACCTTGATTGTAAAAACATCTTAGAGATCAGGGAAAATTAAAGCATACAATGAAAACCTATAACAGCATGAAAGACCTAGAAAAAAGCAACACTTTTTTTTTTTTTTTTTTTTTTGGCTTAAAGCTCAGGATACCAAGCCAGGGGTCTGCCCCTTGAATACTGAAAGATGGAAATTTCAGAGAAGGAAAAGGAAATACTGCTTTGCTTATCAAGCGATTTATATATAGAATCCAATAATCCTAGAACTGGTAAAGACAAATCGTCATCCAATGTGATTTGGATACCAGAAGGATTTTTTGACATATCAAGCTCATTATAATGTTCTTAAATTGAAGATAAGATGATAATCATGTGTTTCTACCACTTTTTCTGTGAGGGCATTTGTCAGAAGTACTTAATTAGAAGATGGCATGACCAACTTGGAGTGGCAATTTGTATGAGATGATTATATTTCAAAAGAAATTCAAAGTATAGCTCCTTTAAATGAGAACTTGATTCCAGAAAATGGTTAGATTTATAAAATACCGTGTACACAGGACTCTGCAAGGACACAGACACTGTAAATAAAAGTTCATCTGAATTCGCTTCTGACTTGCAGGGAGACGGGAGGAAACAATCTAAGAATTATTACTGAGTAGTGGTTAGGGGCATGGACTCTGCACACAGATTGCCTGTGTTTGAATCCTGGCTCTATCATTTACTCACTGCATGACCTTGGATGTGTTACATTACCTCTATGTCTTAATTTCCTCAGCTGTAAAATTAAAATAATACTACCTATCTCAGCACTTTTTTTGATAGTTAAGTTACCCAATATTCATAAAGTACTTGGAAAAGTGTCTGGCATATGGTAAGCTCTTAAAGTGTAAATCAAATATTACCAAGACCGCTCTCTTGTCCAAAGCATATGCAATTATATTTAGATCAATCTAGCATTAGAGTTGGTGGCTTTTCTTTTGGACACAACACTTGTGGTGGTAGGTGACAGGCCAGGTGTATGCTACATAGCAGAGAAAGGCCTGTTTAGAATTTTAAATGCACATGGATAATTCATTTTAGCATAATGAGCATTTAGAGCAGTTTATTTACCTATTCTCAGCACAGGAGCAATTCCTGTTGTTTTCTAGAAAAGCCTCATGAACAGAAAATACCAGGTGAGGTTAACTTTGATACAAAACCTAAACCAGTTATATGAAATCTTCTGCGGAAAAGAGATTTCCAGAAAGTATTCATGTTAAAGATCCTGGGAATTGTTGGTATTAATCAATGAGGATTTTCCGAGCATTTACTGTTTGGGATGTGGCGAGAGGCTTGATGAGCTGTGTGTGCATCATAAACAGAAAAGACCATCTTGGTGACGTGGGAGAGGTACTGAGGCTGGGTGCTGGTTGGGACTGGGAAGGAAATCGGTATGGACAGAAGAGGAGTGGAAAAAAAATCAGGAAAAGCAAATGGAACCACCTGCAAAATTCCCTGAGAAAGTAAAACTCTAAGAAACTGAAGGCTATAGTTCAACACTGTGGTTTTCTACGTAAATATGATTCTCCCTGTGCTGAAAGAGAGAAAATTGCAGGACTAGAAAAAAACAAGGGTATGTTCCTGCTGAGAAATGATGTGCCAGTGAAGGCTGTTTTAAGGAACACGCTGTCTGGGGAGGGAGAAGTGCAAATGCTGAGATTGCTAATTTGAGGGAAGCCGAGTGGTTGGCCCCCTTTTAGCAGTTCTTTGTCCCTGATAGACTTCAGCCCTGGGGCCTATGGACAACAGGGAATTGTGAGACATCCACGAAACAGCTCACCAAGTGGCCAGTGGCTGCTCAGAATCCTTGGGCTTGCCAGGGGCAGGGTGGTGCGAAGGGCAACCCTTCTAGCTCCCTTCCCTCACATTTCAGGGGTTGAGGACATCAGGACTGTTTCTAGTGGCTATGCTGAAGGAGGAGGGGTGAGAGGGAAGAGAGAGGTTAGGAAAAACAGCACTGACTTTTTAAAAAAAAATTTATTTTCTCTACCACTTTGAATTTTTTTAAAAAAGGAAAAAACAGTAAAAATAGGAAAATAATCATTTATGTGGCACTTTCTCAAACCTGAGCTTCCTTTCCCTGTTTCTCCAAAAACTGAGATCTAAGTCTTTAAAAAAGACTCCTGAGAGCCTGGTCTCAGCCATTGGCTATGCAAGAGATGGTAGTCTTGCAGCAACAGACATGTTGTTTATGGTTATCCAAACCCAACACCTTCCTTAATGAGAAAGGAAGCAATAAAACAGGAACAGTGGACAGCCCAGCTGGGCTAATCAGTCCTGGCAGGAGGCCCACCCTCCAAAAGAAGCTGGAGTCCATTAATTCCAGCATCTCATCTACTTGGAACTCAACCTTCCCCAGGACCTCAGGAACAGCAGTAGCTCTTTAAGAAACCTGAACTGGTCCCCTCTATCATTTGTTCAAAGGAGCAGAATAGCTTCAGGAAGCTTCTTAAACCTTACCTTCGCACAGAACTCTTCTTGGGGGTGCCCCTGTCTCTTTGTTCCTTATTATATTTATAAGGGGTCCAGGTGAGAGTTCAGTAATGTTTCAGTGTTTCTTTCCATTTTTCTTGTGTGTTTCTGACTCTAAGCTACCTACTATAATCAAAGAGGAGGGGAATTATTCTGTTCTGCCCTCTCCTTCCTCATTGTCCCTTAGTGAGTGTTGGATCTTATTTCTCCCTTGGTCTTCTTACCAAGTCCATTCTCGTCTAGTCCACTCTCTACACTGCTGCCATTTGTTAGCTTGACACGTCTCTCCCCAGTTTTGAAATGTTCACTGGTTTCCCATTACCAGCAGCAATACTCAATCACGTGATCACAAAGAGAGGTCCATGTGATTAGTTAAGAGATGTAACTTATAAGAGTTAACTTGTTTCTAATAAAACTGAAAGCAGTGATCTAGGGATGATTTACTTAAAAAAAGGAGTGGATTCAAAGTTGTCATAGTAACATTCTTTTCATGCACCATTATGAAATTTTCCTTAACTAGGGAGGGAGGCAGGAACAACAACTAAAGAATTAGTAACTACACACAACCCATGGTCTATTTTAACCTTTTGTCCATGGGAGTATGTTAGATATAGTGAAATCACAGTGAGAACCACTGACCCCGTAGGATATAATGCCAACTACTTTAATTATCTTGGTATCTGAGATTCTTCATAACCATCCCTTAGCTATCTCTTTTTCCCTCCCTCCCCATAACTCCTATGGTTTACAACACAGAATGGACTCACCATTTTCAACTACATGATCTTTTAGGTTTTTACTGATCACCTTCTCACCTACCCATTCCTCACCCACGTTGTCTGATTTTTTCTTTATGACTTGATTCACATGTTCCTGCCTCTGTGAAACTTTCCTTATACCTTCAAAAAATTAATTCTTTCCCTTGGGCCCCAAAGTTCTTTGGATCTATCTCTGACCTTGATATTATTATACTGAGTTATAATTTCCTGTTTGCTATTTGTTTTCCTTCCTACACTATAAGCAGCTTGAGAAAGCCACATTTTTTTCCTTTTTGCATGTCCTATAGAATGCTTGACAGTTAACTTATTAAGTACTTGTAAAATAATGAGATAATGAAATAACTTACCTGTTAATAAATGAGAGAGATAATATTTTCCTTATGAAAAGGCTGAATTTCAGAGAAGATAATTAATAGTTTCAAAACTATAAGAGCAAACACCAAATCTTCACAGTTGAAGTTCAGGGCTCTGTCCACTTTCTAATTGAATTTTCCTGTTTGAAGAGATCTAGAGGCTTCTGGTTGACTAAACTGCCTCCATATTTAAGATGTCCTTCTTAGGTTAGACAAGCTGGGCTATTCTGAGCTCAGTCATTCCACTATCTCATCATACTCTTCTTGATTTATTTCTTCTGTCTAATGTGTTTTCTGTGTTTCATTAATTTTTTTTTTATGTATAATTTCTTTTTATCATCTTCCTGTTCTGGAGTGCCTTTTTTGCCCCTTTTCTTCTCATATCAGATCAATTTTTAATTAGTGGCTTCTGTGTCATTTTTAGGATTTTCTCTGCTTTTGTTATCTCAAACCACAGAAAAGCAATTGAATGTAATTGCAACAAAACATGAAATTAAAATAAGACATATACAAAAAAGATAAGTCACTAGGGAAGCAAGGAAATTATGAGCATATGCAAGAAAATAAGGAAGAAAGTTTCACAGAGTCCCAAAGCAATGACTATGGTCAAGGATAAGTGCTGGTGAAGGGAGAAATTGGAAAGCAGCTAATTGCACATAAATCACTCTTCTTCCCTTCCCCAGTCCTCTTCTGTGACTAAGCAACCCCTCAGCCTTATTGGACACTCTACCCACTGACAAGTCATAGGTTCCACCTGTGTCAGGGAAAAATTCCTCTCACTCAGGAAAAACCCTCTGATGTCTCCACTTCTATGTGAAAACATTGGAAAGTCATCCTAAGTTGCCTCTTCCTTCTGAAGAAGTTTTTTGCCCTGAACAGCAATTTGTTCCCAGGGCCATTCCTTTAATTGTCCATGGGCAGCATGTGCCTTCACAGTGCCATTGCCTTGCACATTACAGGACCAAAAACCTGTGATGCACATGAAACATCAATGGAGTCCAGTGAATAAATGCAAATCACTCCCTGAAAAGCCTTGCCCACTTCTATTATCTAATATTGTGGTAATATTAGATATTACCTAATATATAGCACCAACTTTCATTCGACCTTCATTTCTAGGACACCCATCCCAAATTATATCAACTGATTTGAGGATCAAAGTGATGTTCTTTCACCAGGAACATTCAGTAGTCTTCTTTAAAAGCCTACCTCATCCTGGGTGGTTAGGAATGTTACGTGGATTACAAAATAAATGGTTAACAAGTATAGGAGATACAGAATAGTATATTAGATAAGAATGTGGGTTCTGGAATTAGGTGGGTCTGGGTTTGAATTCAAATTTTACTACTTAGCAAGTGTGGCCTTGAGCAAAATACTGGTTTCTTCAATGGATTTGTAATATATGATGTACTCAAATGGCAGTTGTAACCTAAAAGATAATACAATTACTATATTTCTGTAAGTTAATGATGCATTTTACATTTTAATGGTTTTGAAATCAGAATGCTTTTCATAATAATATCAAAAGAAACCTGTCAGCTGTTTACTCTCTCCTTCTGGCTGTTATTAAATTGATGGTATATTTTATAATTATTTGTGTGAAGAATCAAGAAAATATGGTTTATGGAATGACAATCATCTAAACTTCAGAGCCCTTTTGTAGTAAACATAGCTTTCCAGCTAGATTTCCCCACTTATCACTAGTGTCTCATATATGAAAGAGCAGAGCCAAAGTTATGCTTGGGTCATATTCTCCCATTTGCAGATGCACAGCCAAATGGGGTCACAGTCGCTAATTTACTGGGAAGCTCATGAAGCTTAAAATTCCAGCTCCCCCCATTCGTAGGCATCTACTGTTGTCTTGGGCAGGCCCTTGCAATATGTTCATTTGGTCAGGTGTACTTCTAAAATGTGCAGATTTGTGTTTTCTTTTTCTTAAAGAGATCTCCATTGTATAAGCTTCTGGCCCCATAAAACTTAGAATCACCCATGAATGTCACTGAGGTATTAAAGTGGCACAGTGTGTATTTGGAGCCCTCTGCCTCTCCTGAGTACTTCCTTGGCCTGTGTTTTTCCTTCCCTTCCATCAAAACCTGCTCTTGGAAAGGACCTTCTATTTGGTATCGACACCGTAGTATGACTTTAAACCAGAATAGTTTACCTCTTCTCAGGTTATTTACATTTTATGTTCTCTTTCTAATGGAAGATTATTTTTCTAAAATGAAATGTCCAGCATTAGCAGACAGTGCAGTTATTTTGAGCTACGAAGGGACCTTTTCTTCACCCCTAAACACACACCCAGAAAGAATCTCCTACTGTGCCTACCCATAGGCATAGCCCATTCTTGAATGCCTAAATCAATTTCTATCTATTCAATGCTGTTACAAAGTTAGTAGCAGATTAGATTCTTCCACATGTGAATGAATAGCAGAGACAGCAGATACAAATGTGAATGAGACAAAGACATTACTTCTTTAACACTTCCTCCACTGTTTTACTCTCCTCATTCACCTTCCTCTCCCTGCCTGCCTTCCTCCCTCTAACATTTATTGAGCACCTGTCAAGTGAAAAGCAATATGTTAGGCTCTGGAACATTAAAATAAGCATTTACCATTACCGAATGAATGAGTGAATGCATGAATCAATGAAATACTGATTTTTGTGGTGATACAACTGTTCTGTTTTCATTTTCCAGTTTTCTTCATTAGAGAAAGTTAACATCATTGTCCTCATTTTTCCTTTAGTTGTGCTTCTAGTTAACGATCCTGAAAAATAACTTATTCTTTTACCCTCTTCCCCTTTGATATACTAAGAGGCTCAAATAAGTAGGTAAACCAGGAGGTTGGTTGAGAACAGAAGTTTCTTTTTTTGATCTATTAATTACTTTAAAAGGATTAAATATTCCTCTGCTTTACCTGCTTCTATGATCCTGCAACTAAGATATATTGGAAAAAGTGGAATATTGTTACTGTATTTATTGAGACTTCAAAGAGTTAAACTTTATTAAATATTATAAGCAATCATAAGCAATGAGATGTTAACAAAAGAATGACTGTGGTTACACTATGAACCATATAAACCACTCCCTCTACCACACACATCGGTAATCAAGAACCCTCTGATCATACCCTAAGAAGAACTGTATAAATGAGAAGGTGTCTATCCTTTAGGTGGTAGCCTAAATGCCACCATCTCTGGGAGGATTTCTCTTATTTCTCTTCCTTTAGAAGATAGATCTTTCCCACCATGGGCTCCCATTGCACCCTATATGCCCCTATCATAGGAGTCATCACATATGATTATCATTGCTTGCTTCATTAAATAGTTTTCCACTAGACCATAAAGTCTATGAGGACAACTACCATATCAGTCTTGCTTACCATTTTATCCTCAGGGGTCTGGAAAATACTAAGAATGTTATAAATGGTTGATAAATAAAAGAAGGAAGAAAGAAAAGAGGGAGGAAAGAGGGAGTGTTTCAAATATTAGGGAAGCCAATTGTTCAGTTTATTGGTATTCAAAACGCAATCATATGGACAGTTCTTTTGGAAATTCTTCCCTTATGTCTGGGGTTTCACCAACTCCTTCCTGTGCTTATTGAATTGCTGAAAATAATATCACAAAGTGTTATTTCCTCCTCTGATTCCTCTAGGAGATGAAGACACAAATCATAGAATCAAAGTGACTTAAGCCAAAGTGGTTCTTGTTGGTTCTTATGTCATTGTTTTGGAGTCAGCCCAGCTATACATACTATACCATCTGTATTGTATCCTGAACATCTCTCACTTTCCCATCAGACTCTTGCCTGCATTGTTAGATTCTGAACTTTTTCCCTTGACTCATCTCACAAAGTACGAACGATTATCCTCATTCTAATGGAAAGGAGAGAGTGCATGGATCATCCAAAGAAGTGAGTTGTCCAAACATTATCTCTGTTTGGTTTTCTTGTAGATTTTCATACAACAAGAATTCACCCACTGCTCAGAAAACCGAGAATTTTTCTACAAGTGGCAGTTCAAATTTGGAAACCACAGCTGTTTGAAGCAATTGAGTCATTGTATTTCAAGTGCCAAAAATATCACCTATCATATTCTCCAGGGTTCAAGGAAAGAGAAAAGAAGAAAAAAGCAAAGACCAAGTTGAAGATAAAGGTAGCATGAAGCTTCTCCAGTTACATAAATTGTTATTAAAAATAACTACAATAACAAAACAACAATAATAGCAATAAGAACTAACATTCAATAGCAATTAACAAAACAGGGCTTCACATGACCTTCCTAAACTTCCTAAGAATGAAAGAAGATAGTATTCTTAGCATCTTCATTTTATACATGAAGAAACAAAATCAGAGAAATTAAGTAATGTCCCAAGGTCACGCAACTAAGCCTGAGCTCCAATCCAAGTCACCAGACTTCAAATTCTGTATTCTATCTCTTATCAAACAGTCTCACCACTGACTTATCTAACCAATCCCACATGAATCTGTTTTGGTGGAAAATCTGCCCTTTTTTCCATCTCTGTGGGCCTCAGGGTAAGGATGTCATTAGGAATTCTCTGAACTTCACAAAGTAGAGAAAAAAACAAAGATTCCATTCCTAGTTTTTGAATGAGCGTTTCAGGTATATATATATATATATTAAAATCTTACTTGGCTCATCTCCAGACTAGTTTTTGAGGCTCACAAGAAAAGTTTAGCAACTCTGGACTCCTCATACCCCTTCCCACTCACAGGGGACTTCAGGAACAGCCAAAGCAACTTTTCAACTGGCAAAACAGCCCTCATTTCCCTAGGGCAGGCTTGCACCTAGCACATCCTAGACTGTGGTAAGAGAATTTACCCTGGACGTCCTAACAACTGAGTTCAGGCTGCTGCAGCCAATGAAGAGCCTATCCCATGAATCAAATCTCAGGGAATCTGTGATCCAGCAACACCTCTGGCAGATACCCATTTAAGGCGATATCTGGCAGGAGCTTTGTAAAAGACAGTTAGAAATAGAAAACCAGTCAGATAGATGACTGAAGGCTACTAAATGAAACAGGGAGGATAGAACTTTGGCAGAGAGTATTTTTCAAAAATAACTGCAAAAGTATTTCTGATCCTATACGTTCTTTCAGAATCTTGCCACTCTCCCATCAAAAGAAGTTTATTTTCTTTCCCCTCAAATCTCTATTGGTCTTGGTGACTGTCTCATTGAATAGACTATGACTAAAGTGATGCCCTGTGACTTCTGTGGGTAGGTTAGAGAAAGTGATATAGTTTCCACCCGGCTCTCTCTTGGGCACCTGACTTTAGAACCTTGGGAGAAAGCCCAGGCTACATGAAGAGTTTATATGTAGGTATTTCAGTTACCAGTCCCACGAAGGTGCTAGTCGATAGCTGACATCAACTAACTGCCAGACGCATGAGTCAACAAGCCTTCTGATGATTCTAGTCACCAGCCTTTGAGTCATGCCAACCTTTGAGTCTTCCAGTAGAAGCTTCAGACATCATGGAATGATATCTATTTCACAGTTCCCTGTGGGAATTCCTAACCCACAGAATCCATGGGCATAATAAATGGTTGTTTTAAGCCACTAAGTTTTGGGGTAATTTGTTGCACAAGACATAACCAGAACAGTAACCGAGACCTGAGGGGACCTCGGGGCATGTTCTATTTGCAATAGCCAAAAGATGACTACAGGCCTTACTGCTAATTTTAGCCATCCTCTGCCAGGTGCCTTCTGCATGTAGGTTATTTCTCTTAGAGTCTCCACTGTTTCTCCCTGAAATCACACTTTGCCCTCCCCATCCAAGTCTATCAGACATGTTTTTAAATGTCTGAATTTCAACTGTGCACAGGGTTTGGGCCCTCTTCCTTAAGTTTCTTTGGTCCTACCTGCACAAATCAGGAGGTAAGCTTAGCTTACTTATTTTAGTGTTTGAACATTCTGTGATTAAGGAGTACGCATTGGTGGAGGGTGATTGGTAGTGGAGAGAAAGGGGAGAACCTAATTCCCAACACCTTTGTCTTAGTTCTGATTTAAAGCTTTTTGTTCTATTTAAATAATTACAGGAGCAGAGTTAGAACCTTCACTCTCAGTGCCATGACGTCACTGAATCATCTTACTTCCAACAACCCTTTGATCGTGTCATTAAACTCAAAACCAGAAAGGTAAAAAATATAGGACTCGTCTATTTTGTACAGTGTTGTATAAAAACACTTGGAATACTGCTGAAACACATTAAGTACTCAATACATATCTACAGAAAGAAAGAAAGAAAGAAAGAAAGAAAGAAAGAAAGAAAGAAAGAAAGAAAGAAAGAAAGAAAGAAAAAGAAAGAAAGAAAGAAATTCCCTCCCACCCTTACTTACTTTTAGAGAGCAATATCTAATATCGGGTTAGCATAATATGCTTAGAAAACTGTAGTGTTCAATAGGTTGACATTCTACTACATTAGGTAATATGTTTCTCAACCTGCTCAAAGTATTAAACCTTAAAACTGTGAGTTCCTCCAGGGTAGAGATCATATCTTATTCCATTTTGTATCCTAGCACCTGGCTCTTTGCCTGGTACTTGCTTAGTGCTCAGTGAACATTAAATACTTAAATGTTAAAAACTAAATGAATGTCAAACAGACACTGGAAGAGATATTTCAAGTCATACAGTTCCCCTAGGCCTTGCCTAGTAGAAGGCAGTGACAGATAAGGGTGCTGGCCAATGCATCTAATCCCCAGAGGGATCAAACATGGGTGCAAAAGTCCAGAAGGCCTAAGGCTTCTCAGCCTCTAAAACCCTTTGAGAATAAGAGGACTCAAAAAGATATTTGTAATCTGAGTGTGATGTCGATATGCATGCAAAACAGGGTACAGACTTCCACTTTAGCAATCAAAAGTGCTTTTCTATGATTGTTCCAAATAGGATTTTATTACATAGCTAATTTTAAATGAGCCATTCATTAATTTGTCCATTCACTTATTTATTCATCCCATATTAATGGAGACCTACTTGTTGCTATTTTTCTGTAAATTTTCTGCAAATAACTATTAAAAATAGAGATGTCTGAGATCCACTCCAGAAATACTATATCAGAACATCAGAAGCGAGATTAGAAATTTTACAAGCAAGCTCTGGTGATTTTGTTTGTACTTAAGTTTGAGAACTATTGACCAAAGGTGTTTGCTAAGAGGATCTACATGCAATTGCTTAATATAATATAGCTTTCCTCACATCCTTACAAAAGTAAGATGTCTCGGCTAATTCTAAGACATACAGATATGGTGTATGGCTCAGAATTGCCAATGCCCTAGACCAGAATTTCACTGAATGAATATAATCATTCTCTTCTTAAACTAACCCAAAACAACTCCTGCAAAAAGAAAATAATGAAGTAAACTTATCCTTAAGAAACTCATAATTCAGTAACAAACTATTACAAAATATTTGTTATTAAAATAGATAAGTTTTAAACCTTGATAGGGCACATTCAAACCTTTCTCAATTTGAAAAACAATAAATAATCACCAACTGTGAGAGGGAGCTCTATATCATGCGAATCATGACTGTACTATTTTTCTACCCTGATTTCCACAGTGCTGACACCCAGCTGGGACCCTGTGACCTTTTCCTTGCCTTTCCCCCAAACTGACCCCTCTTCTTCCCAGGAGACTTTTACTCACTTTCTGAATTTTCCTAATCTGGTCAGAGAGTGTGTCTAACAGGCGAGTTTTCAAGAAGTCCATCACCTTGACCACCCGGCCATCAATGTAGCAACTGGAATAAAAATAAAATAAGAATCAGATAAAATCTCGAGCAGGAGACTACATACACTTCTCTAGTCAGAGGTCTCTGTTGCTTGAGGAAATAGCCCAGGGTTCATGTGGGCTCTTATATCCTAAAATGTGCGACCCTGGCTACATTTCAAAGAAATAATATAATTTTTATTTTTTTCATTTCCTTCTCCATTTATGGGCTAATAGTGTGATTTTTTTTCAACCTTTGTCACATGAAACTACATTGCCTGCTCAATAGGAATTGACAGGAATCTGTAAAACAAATTGAGTAATGGGGAAAAGCTTACTTTCCCCACCCTAGGGAAAGTAATTTAACACCTATTCCATACCACCTCCACTCATAACTTAAAGTAATAAAGATATGCGAGAAGTTTGAAAGAATACTCAAATATTTTGATAGGTTTCCACACCTTTAAATAAGAAAACAAACCCCAACCACAAAAATCTGATTTAGTGCAGTGAGTGGGTCTCAAAGGTTTCATCTCTAGCTTGCCTCTTGCCTCTCTGGGCAAAATATCTCGTAGTCGATCTTCTACCACATCTGAAGTAAATGAATGGATGAATGAACGAATAAACAAACAAATAAATAAGTCAGACAGAGTAAAGTCCAGGAGTCCTCTCCTAAAATAGTAACAAGTTTGGCACTCATGGGTGTGAGGGTGTCTGGTTTTGTTAGGAAGTTTAAATGAAAAATCGAGTTGCGCTGATACTATGCTGTGAACAGGTAGACTAAAACAGGTCCATCCAACTCTTGGGGACTCTCTTTGTGAAGCCTCACTCTGAAGACTAAGTTGAGATTGGCCCAGGGTTAGCTGAACTTCATTATCTCAAACCTCCCCACCTCTACCTTTGCAAAATTCCAAATTAAATCAATTTAATTTAAATCAATGCTTATAACTCCCTGGTCCCTTTTCCAATCCACTAAGGTCCCCTTGGCTAATAGCTAATGCTAGATTATTTCATTTTTAATAAGACATCAACCTCTCAATACATATTACAGAACTATATGAGAATTCTTTTTTAATGTTAAATTCCCATACAAATATGTGATGTAGTAGACTGGTTAAACTTCTTTTTCTAATTGTAAAGCAGGTACTGTGGTTAAAGTGAGGGCGGGAGATGAACTTCACCCATTCAGCCTTCCCTTTGGCCTCCTCACCACTTCAGACATGTCCACAGAATCCAGCACTGATATGTTGGAAAGAGTATGGGTTTTGGAGCCAGAGACATCTGAGTTCAAATTTCAAATCAAGTATTTACCACTTATGTGATCTTGCACAAGTTATTGGCCTCTATCAGCCTCTTTTCTTATTCTCAAAAGAGAGGTAACATACCTACTTCTCAGGATTAATTGAAGATGAAGCACATAAATCTAAAGTGTCCGGCACTCAGCGACTCTTAGTTGTTGTTATTTTTCTAATTTTTCTAATTTTCAGCTCACAAAGATGAGGTCATAAACAATAGGAGACTAATTAATTAAATTTATGTGAATACAGAATTCTAAATGTGGAATTTTATCAAAGGGTACATGCTTTTGAAAATTTTTGTGGTTTTTTATATTAGGGAATAAAACAAAACAATGATGTGGCCTTTTACCTCATTCCTGGTATGATCCAATAAACATTTATTATGTGCAATACACAGTGCTCTCGTGCCCATGTCCATTACCTCACAACCTCTTCCTACTAGTACTTCACTTTTAGCATCTCCGATTTTTTTAAAAAGTTGTGATTAGATAGCATAGTACATGAAAGCCAGGCACATTAAAACATAGTAGTGTTAAAATTTAAAATAATTCATACAATGTTAATCTAACGCACTGAAGGACATGCATACATGTTACTATAATACATGATAACTAGGCATAGGATAAAAATGAACTGTAATTACTGTTTACGTTTTAATGAAATGTATTACAGTTTTCTCTTTTCTTTTTGTTAGCTCCCAGTAACTAT
This sequence comes from Pteropus medius, assembly GCF_902729225.1. Taxonomy (NCBI): domain Eukaryota; kingdom Metazoa; phylum Chordata; class Mammalia; order Chiroptera; family Pteropodidae; genus Pteropus; species Pteropus medius. Next base: position 21,793,639 of record NW_024344378.1, on the reverse strand, counting down.
TTTAAACATCAGAATGTATACGTTTTGCTGATAACACATATAGTTTAAAACTTACTGAGATAAAAATGCCAGCTGTACTCTTTTCAATACGTAGGATTCCTGTGAACACTCTCCCTATCCCATATAATCCATGGCCCAAATTTGAGAGGCCCTTCACTCTTCCCTTCCTTCCTTTTGTCTTTTTTCTCAAGTACAAAGAAATTGGAGTTAGAAAATCTTGGTTCAATCTCAGCTTTGTCACTTATTACTTATATGATATTGGGTTTCTTTTTCTTTAAAATTGATTTTAAAAGAAACAATAGTATTTTCACAGGGCTACTATACCAATTAAATCTGAAAAAAGGCTGGGTAAAGAAGTTGGCCCGTGAAAGGCATTCAATAACCACATCTACCCTCCAGGTTACTCAAGGGCCCAAGGTGGCAGCAACTGAAAAGCTATGTGATGGGGTGAAGAGAGTAGCATCTGCATGGAGAAGGACAGCATGTTCATCCACAGTAGGATTTGGAATGAGGGAGGTATGGAGCACCAGGAACAGACTCTGGATTCCCAGTAAGTGGGAGGCTAAGGGAGGGATAGAGAGGGATGTGATTACGTTGCCAAAATGTGGAGCTTCAAAAGACCTTAATGGTCACGTGATCTCAATCGTGTAAACTTGCTACAACATCTCTGAGAAGTGATTATCTAGGACAGATAATTAGTACTGTTCCACTGTATTATAGATCAAATTCATGAAAGGCTCTTCTAACATAGGTTTAAAATTTGTTCCCTCTTATTGTCCATTCAACAGCTGTTTTCTTAGACCCAGAAATAGTCCAATTCCTTCTTCATATGACATGTAGAGGAGAAATTTCAGTAAAAATTTTGGTATAAGATTTTTAGAGCCTATTCTTGGTTTGCTTTTAACCTAACAAGCTGGATTCAATCACTCTCAGTCAGTCTCAGGCTACTCTTGTAGGCTGTGAATTAGAGTGGAGCAGGGGAGAGGAGAGCTCCAGGCAGGAAACCTGAGTGACAAGGTTATCTTATCTCAATAGTGCAGGCAAGAAGGGATCTGGGTCTAAGTAAAGGAGGTCATGAAAAGAAGTAAAAGTGAGAGCCTGTGAAGGAAGAACTAATAAAATAAAGCTTCTGTAGAGTGTAAGGGAGAGAGGAAGGGAAACAATTATGACCATGAGCTTATGAGAACGTCTCGGAGGACACTGGTGCCAAGGACATGTAGACCAGTCAGACTAGGTTTTGGGTTTGTCGAAGAGATGAATGATTCCGCTTGGAATATCAAAGATGCAGAGAATGTCAAAGAGGAAATATGTAACGGGTAGCTGGAGACATGAGGAGGAGGTACAAAAAAAGTTGAGACAAAATATTGACCTGGGTATCTTCTTCGTAAGTAATGAAGTAAGCCATGGCTATAGATGAGCTCTCCAAGAGAATAAGAGAAGTTAACGGAGATGTCAGACACCTTCTAAAATGTTCCACACATATGGCCCTGGGCATTGCCTCTACCTTTGGCCCAGCTAAGAGTCCCTTCCTTCACCAGCCTATCATGATCTTTTTAATAACCTCAGTCTGAGTCACATTCATATTTGGATGTCAGAGGAATCTCCATATTATACTGAGAAGTTTCAGCAACTTTTATTTACAACATTAAACCCGCATTTATATTGTACTGTGGAAATATGAACTTTGGTCTCCCAGAATTTAGTATCACTTTTAAGAAAGGGGATAATTTAACCATAGGTATGAGTCTGATAAATACCTATGCCTTTTTCTTGGGTACCCTTGAACAGCTAGCTTGCTGCACTTACCCTTCATAAGTGTGAAGCTTCTAAGGAAACATTAAGTGTCTACTATCTGTGATTATTTTTAAAATTCCTGCCTTTTACAGAGCTTTGGTTCTCTGATGGTAAAGAGCCCAATCTATCATTCAGATTTGGACATGAAGAAGGTGGAGTAGCCTGTGATAACCATTTGGTAAGAATTAATTGTTAAAAATGATGAAGATGGTGATTTCTCACTATGACTAAGTAAAAGGAAGTAGGACTGGATTCCAACTGACTGTCCAGTGACCTGGGGGGAACTCTCTCTGCTCTTCTCTATCTTTCTCACTGGGATGATAAAGACCATTCTTAGCTATCAAACAGTATTGCCGCAAGAGTTGACTACTTTAGTAATGGCTAAAAAGGTATCCGAAGACTAAATAAATCAGAGAAGAAAGGAAGGATTGAGTGAAAGAAAGGAAGAGGGAAAAGAGGAAGGAAATCTATCAATTAGAGGTGCTTTAATATCTTCCATATTAACCCTGGCTGAATGACTGGTTCTAGAAACACAAAGACTGATATTTTCAGGCAAATTGTAGTCCTCTTCCAAGCTTTACTGAAATTTCACCATCTCTTAGGATCACACAAGTGGCTGAGGTGTTCAACTAAAAGCTGAAGCCAAGAAAGGCTGTGTAGAAATAACCTTTCTGGGAACTATTACAAATGCAGCGAGGTTGATACCTTTCTGTGTGGACAAACAGCCAGTCTGGCTCATTACCAGCAGCCATCACTCCTTCTGCTGGCCTGTAGACTGGTAAGTCATATCAACTACACATTTGGGAAGATGGCAAAGATGGCAGAGCATACAAACTAAATGGAACCACTTAGTAATTCATTCGCCAATTCTCCTGCTCTCCTTAGTTTCAATTTTACTTCCAGTTTAATATCTTTCATTTTAAAGTTTTTCATTTGTTTATTATAAAAGAAATAAGACTCATTATAGGCAAATTAAAAAATGGACATAGACAAAATTAAAATTTGAAAACAAAAAATCACTGATAAGCCCAACACGTAGCGAGACCCATTAACATTTTGCTGTATACCCGTTCAGAATTTTTCATAGTAAATACACATAAAGTTTTCCATAATTAGTTATTTTAAAAACATTCTAGATTCTGTTTTACTAGCATATAAATTTAAAACTATCCCAGTTGAGACTTCCAAGCCCATCTCACAAAAATACCGATGGAAACATTAGAGACACCAGGGTCAAATCATTTTACTCGTACTTTAATTCCATTCTGTCTATTTAGGGATTCTCTGCCAGGGGCAGTTCTCTTCCCCGTTCTGTCTCTGCCAGCCAGGTTTTAACCCTAATCACCCTTCCCCCTTCTCCCGGTCTTTAGATTCAGTATTCGGCATTGTACTACAATTAGCCACTTATGCCCATTAGCCTCTTAAAACATTTAATGAGAAGAGTTTGTTGGCTCCAGAGGCAGCTGGTTTTGTTTACCTGGCTCTTTACTTTAAAAGGAAAAACCTTTGCCCCTTATTATCTGACCTCTTCTTTTATTTCAGGTAATTGCATTAGCACTGGCTTCCCAATGCTCAGGAATTTCCGGACCTATTTTGCCGCCTACTGCTTTTAGGGAGGAGGGGCAGTCTGCTCAGAATTCTAACACCCAGCCCGCTGACTGGGCAGGTAATTCCATAAAACTGGAGCCTTCCCCACAGAAAGGGGAGAAGCTTGGATAATCATTAGAACAACCCTGTTGACCTATAAAATCTATTCTGACACCTCAAAGCTAAACATGGGAGAGGCTGACATGGGTCTCTCTAAAGCTTTATAAATTATATTTGCCCCTCCTCCAAAGGTCCTCACTCTGGGCTCCTGCTAAGCACATTCTTCTTCCCACTTGCCTTTAGGTTTTCTTTCTGAGGCTACATTATTCTTGATCTTCTTTGTAATGGGTCAATCATCTTATCTAGTGTTCAAAAAAACTTTGGGCAAGTAGAGCCTGGATGAAATAAATAATGCTGTTACAAATAAAAAAAAATCCTACAGACTATGGATGTTTTTTTGGCTTTCTTAAACCAGTTCCTATAAATCCATACAGGAGTCATCCAGCTGGCTAAAGAGTTTAGAAATTTCAAAGAGTAGGTACTTTGAAAAAGTGTTATCATCGAAAAATGGTACAAGTAAAGGTCAGGATTGTGGACAATCCCACAGGCACTTAATGGGTGCTCAAAATGATACATTTAATGAAATCATGACTGCCTGTATAATATAACCCACAATGAGTCAAAAGCGAGGCCCTGAGACTCGAATGCTGTCCTAAGGGCCCTATTTTTTTTTTTTTTAAATCTTTTCTTTCTCCTAATTCCTTGCACATCCCTTTGGGTCCTGAGCCCAGGTCATTCTCCCCATGAACCCAGTGTCTGTGGAGAGACACTGTGTCTTGACAGAGGCTCAGACAGCTAGCCCTTCCTTGATCCTAGCAGTGCCGAGGAGAGTGCTACAGGAAGCAGGGAAGGAGAGGGGTGAAAAAGCCATCTGCAGCTCCAGCCATCGGAGTGGGCTCTAAGGAGGGCACCTCTGGGAATTTTCAGAGTGGTAGCAGATGATGGCTACCACTGTGCGGGCAGGAGTAAATCCATGTGTTTTAGGGCTGAAAATTAACTTGGGGGACCCTCTTTAAGAAAAAAATCCAAAGTATAAAACACAAAATTAGGTACAAAAGTAAATATTTCTTTAGAATGACAAAATAAATCACAATGAACTCCCAGAAACTTGTAGAATCAAGCCCCTTTTATCTGATAGCTCTTCAGGCAATTACCATAAATGTTTACTGAGCAATGCTTTCTGAGAGCAACCTGTCCCTAACCCCTTACCACTTAGTGTATCCAGGTTCCAAAATGAGGCAGATATCTGAAAAAAAATCTGCCCCTCTGAGTAACCTCAGGAGATACTTCTTGGTTCCCCGGAGAAGTGCAAAAGTAAGAGCAAATATAAAAAATGCTCCATATAATGACATTTCAGTCAATAAAATGCATATATGACAGTGATCCCCTAAGATTATAATGGAACTGAAAAATTCCTACCACCTAGTGACATCTCAGCAAGCTGAAACGCCATAGAGCAATACATTACTTGCATGTTTTTGGTGATGCTGGTATAATCAAACCTACTGTGCTGCTAGTCTTATAAATGTATAGCACATACAATGTACAGTACATAATACTTAATAATAAATTACTATATTACTGGTTTATGTATTTACTATATTATACTTTTAATTGTTGTTTTAGAGTGTACTCTTTCTACTTATAAAAAAGAATTTGCTGTAAAACAGTATGTGACAGTATGCCATGTTACTCTGGCTGCAGCCTCACACATCTTGTGTTTACCAAGTCTCTTGATAGCCTCACTTTTTCCTGTGCTTGATTTAATCTCATGTTGTTTTGTACAGTAACATTTTGTACAGGCTTGTAGCCTAGGAGCAACAGGCTATTCCATAGAGCCTAGGTGTGCAGTAGGCTATACCATTAAGGTTTGTGTAAGTACAACCTATGATGTTTGCACAATGATGAAATCACCTCATGATGCATGTCTCAGAATGTCTCCTTATCATGAGGTGGTGCATGACTTCACATTCTTGTCCTATATAGGTAAAGTTTGCTTACCCTTGGCTTCTTTCAAGGGTTTCTCTTTTTCTTTGATTTTCTGTAGCTTGAACAGAATATTCTTAGGTTTGGTTTTCTTGATATTTATCCTACTTGGTATTTATGAGCTTCCTGGATCTATAGTTTTGTGTCTGTCATTAATTTTGTAAAGTTTTCAACCATTATTACTTCAATATTTGAATTACTTCATGCCATTATTACTTCATTATTCTCCTCTGTTCTCTTTCTTCTCCTTCAAGTATTCCAATTACGTGTATGTCACACACTTTAAAACTATCCCATGGTTCTTGGATGTTCTGTTTTTTTCATTCTTCATTTCAGTTTGAAAAATTTCTCAAGCTCACTAATTCCTTAGATGTGTCCAGTCTACTGATGAGAGCTTCAAAGGCATTCTTCATCAGTTATAGTGTTTCTGATTTCTAGTATTTGCTTTTGATCATTTTGTAGCATTTCCATCTCTCTGCTTACACTATCCATCTATTTTTGTTTTCAATTAGAGCCTTTAACATATTAATCATAGTTATTTTTAAATCCCCATCTAATAATTACAATATCTGTATCGTACCTGAATTTAGATCAGATGCTTGCTCTGTTCAGACTATATTTTTACTTGTCTTTTGGTATACCTTTTAATTTTTTATTGAAAGCCAACATGATGAATTAGGTAATAGAAACAGATAAGCAGACCCTTAGTGTGAAGATGTGGACTAGGAGTTGGGCTATGTATTGTTTGCTGTAGTTGTAGGTACCAGAGGCTTCAAATTCCTCTCATGCACTTGTTTATGTGTTACCTCTTGACTTTAGGCTTCCCTAATTACTCCTTCTCAGAGAGGCTGTGTCTTTCAGCTTTTTCAGCTGTAATTCATTGTTAGTACATTGGCACTCTGTTGGTGTGGTGGTTCCCTAACTATGATTCAATTTCAGTCTTTAGTGGGTCTGTATCTTTGGGCTATAAACATCACAATTTCTTTCCAGTGATATAGCTTTTCCCTCTTAGGTGAGACGGGAAAGCTAGAGGGGTTAGAGTGAAAGGAATGCCTTTTCCCAAACGGGATAAGGCTCTGGTTATGACTTTTCCCTTGGAGAGCTTGCCACTGTAATAGAAAATGCTCTGGTTATAGTTCACAATGATTACTCTTATATTCCCCTGGCCAGAACTACGAGGGAATTTTTTTTTGAATTCCACAAAAGTAGGGAGTAGGAGAGCTAAGACTGAAGCATCCAGGAGTTTCTCCCTCTCAAACTGGTCCATGATAAGTCTCTAGCACTTCATCAAAATTATCACTTAAATTTTCCTACCAATTTATGGCTTCAGTATTTTCTGTTCCAAGTAAGCAAATGTTGGTGGTGACTCTGGATCCACCTGTCTTTCCAGATTTCAGGGTTTTGTTTTGCCCTGCAATTGTAATTCTCTGATGAGTCCAAGAAAAGTTGTTCATTTTCAAACTGTTCAGCTTTTTCTTATTGAATAAATTAGAGTAACACCTTCCAAGCTCTTTATATATTGGGGCTAAAACCAGAAATCCACTAAAAGCGTTCTTATTGTTCACGCCAGCACTGATCTTTTGGCAGTACTTGCATTAAGGGTTGTGTTGAAAAGCAGCCTTATCTCCACTTTACTTTGTCAATTAGTATATTAATGTGATCAGATAGTAATGTCTGCCATGGTAGAGTAAGGAATGAAAGCACATGTGCCACATATTTGCCATTTTTTGACCAAAATGATTTCTAAGGCACGTTCCAGATCTAAGGCTCCAAGGCTCAAGGTCTCCTCTTTGACACAGAGTCAAATAATACATTGGGTGTCCCCTCAACACATACAAGAATCCTATATTTCAGTTGGTATTAATGAATTTGCATATCTAACAGATGCACATAAGAATATATCCAACATGTGAGGAAAACAAAATAAAATGACTTGCTCAAAGATCTCATGTAAGTTTTCTATTTCAGTTGATTTTCCACACCCTCATTTATATACGACATTGAGAAATTACTGCTATTTTGCACTGCCTCAGTCCCTATGCCATGGCTGTTCCTTAATATAGATTTTGCATCTGTGCCTTTGAAAGAATAGGGTAGGCAAAAAGTGTATATTACACACACATGTGTATGTGTGCATGTAAAACAGCATCTATGTCATCATATATAGTAGACTTTTTATGAGGACCCATATGAAAAATTTATCTCAAGGTTTAGTTTCATGAAAACAATGTTTCTCATGAAAAAAAATCAGTTTTGTTTTTGATTTATGTAAACCAGATTTTATTTTCCACTTTGATTTAGCTACTTGGAAGCATTTGTAGCCCATCTCTAACAAGAGATATAAAACCAGCTGATATGCATTTTAGAGTGTTAATCTTTCCCACTGCTTTCTTGTTCTTCTAACCCTATTTTCCACTCTTACTTCCTCATTTATTTTTATCATTTTTGCTATTGGATAAAAAAAGTGGCCAGAAGGAAGGTTGAGAGAAACTGAAAAAAAGGCACTCAATAATTCACAAACTATAAATTTAGCCCTCTGGATACATAAAGTAAAGTAAAACCCCTTAGTCTTATTTCCTATATTCTTTTCTTTTCTCCAAAATACATCTTTCATCTTTTCAAATATTTGGGAAAACTTCAGGAAGTCATATTTTCTTACAGAGTTTAAAAACACTATTTTCTTTGTCAGATAAAATGCTTTATTTGATACAGTATAGTGTGAGGTCGAATCATGAATCTATTAACTTTTAACTTGTTATAAATAGATTTCTCTTTCTAAAAATTTTTAGACATTTTTATGTCTTCATAAGGCTAGAATTAGCTCTCCTAAGTGGCACCAGAATTTGGTAAGGATTGAATTAATATAATCAGAGTTACCTGATATTTCCAGAATGTATTTTCCCAAAGGTCATAGAATACCTCACAGGTAAACTTAAAGGATCTTTCTGAAGGAAAATAGGGCAGTTTTGCTTTCTTCTTTCACAGTGAAGAAGACAGTCCAGAGCTTCACTGCGAGACATTCAGTCAGAGTGTGTGTATGTGGAAGCAAGATAAAGAAATGGAGGCAGCCTTGGGGAAACTGACAGACCTGCACAGTAAAGGCCTACAGCCTTGTCCAGGGGTCTGCAAACTTTTCTGTAATGATACAGATAATAAGTCAATTAGGCCTTCGGGGATATCTGGTCTCTGCTGCAACTTCCTAACTCTGCTATTGTAATGCAAAAGAAGCCACGGATAATTCATAAATTGATAAACATAGCTGTGTTCCAATAAACTTTATTTATGGAAACTGAAATTTGAATTTTGTAGAGTTTTCACATGACAAAGTATTATTCTTTTGACTGTTTTCAACCATTTACAAACGTGAATAACATTTCGTAAGGTTTGCTGGCCATACAAAAGCTCACGACGGGCTGGATGTGGCCTGCAGGCCAGAGGTTGCTAGTCCTTGTCACCTAAAACAATTAAAATTCTCTACAGCTCGAATGTACAAGTTATCCTCTTGAATTAAGCATTATTTGCCAGATTTCCCACAGCCGATATACAGCTGCCATGGTAGGGGTCACACACATGTACCTACCTATTTTTAATGATTTCATATCTGCATATATGAATCGCCATCATTGACAGTTTGTTAAATATATATATTCCCTAGCCCAGGGTGTAGTCCTTGAATCTACATTTTTAATCCGCATTGCAGGTGATATAATTTGTGAGTAGATCCAAATTTTGAGAATCACTAGATCACTGTAAGTTATTAGATCCTTTGCTTATACAAAACAAACAAAAACCCAGCAGGTCTCTAGTGATAAAGAGCAAGTGCTCAAAATAAAGTCAACTGGAAAAGAAGATGCTAAAAGTACACTTGGTCTTCCAACATTGGTTTCCAAGAGTTATTTAAACCTCCAGATCCCTCTATTTTACTCTCTCTAGTCTATATAGCTTCCTTTTCTGTGAACACTTCTAATCTACTGTGCCCGTAATGATTTATAGCAACACAAAGTCATGAATCCCAAAACAATCCAGGGCCATATCACATACTCTAATTTAAATGGACTTCATAAAAATGGAATTGAGACTTAAGTAAACACACATGACTGACTTAAGAATTGCCCCTCCAACCTTAAACATGTAGAAATGCTGCGCAAATAAAATAAAAAATACTGGCTAAACTTGAAATAAAGGGAAAACTCCAAATCGTAGAAATAAATAGGGATTCAAAATCAGAACCGCATAGCATCAAGAGAAACTGGATCAATCATAGGTCTCAGAGGTGGAAACTGAGGACTACAATATATATCACAAATGTCAGAGGGCTGCTCCATATGTGAAACAGGGCACTTTGTGAGGCGCCTGGTCACATATTTTGTCCTTCTTAAGGCCAAATTCCCTCTTTTCTTACTGACCACCAGGAATATTTTACGTATTCTGGATGCAAACCTTTTGTTGTTTACATAAGGCCAATGTCCTTTTTCAGTTTGCGACTTGCCTTTCCACTTTGTATGTTTTGTGTTTTTTTTTTAACCTAATGAACATATATTGTTAATGGAAACAAAGTCCAATTAATCAATCTCTTTTTCAGGGTTAGTGATTTTTATGTCCTATTTAAGAAATATTTGCTTACTTCAAGCTTTTTGGTTTTACCTTTCACTTTTAGGCCAGTGATCTGTCTTGAATTAACATTTTTTGTTTATGGTGTGAGGTACAGATCAAGTAAATATCTTAGAAGCAGCCAGAGAAAAAAAGACTGACTCTCAAAGGAGTGACCACATTACTTATATTTGGCTTATCAACATAAACTGTGGAAGTTAAGGGACAATAAAATGCTATTTTTCAACTGCTAATTTTGTTTTCTCACAGTATGACTATGATTTATCTAGGTGTGGTTTTCTTCATATGTATCCTTATTGTAATTTGCTGAGCTTTCTCTCTAAATGTTTTTCAGCTGAGGCAAAATTACATAACATAAAAGGAACCATTTTGAAGTTTACAATTCAGTGGCATTTAGTGCATCCACAATGCTGTGCAACCATCCTTGCTATCTAGTTCTAAAACATTTTTGCCTCAAAATGAAACCCCATACCCGTTAAGCAGTCACTCCCCATTCACCCCTTTCCTAGATCTTAGAAACTAATAATTTTCTTTCTGTCCCTATGGATTTATCTATTCTGGAATTCCATATAAATTAAGTGATATAATATGTGGTCCTTTGTGACTGGCTTCTTTCATTTAGCAGACTGTCTTTGAAGATCATCCATGTTTTGTCATGTACCAGTACTTATTTCATCATATAGATAGACTGCATTTTGTTTATACGTTCATTCATTCATGCATACTTGGACAGCTTCTACCATTTAGTTATTGCCAACAGTGCTGTTATGAACATTTATGTACAAGTATTTGTTTTTAATAATACCCCTTTACAATTCAAAGAATACTTGTTTTCAGTTCTTTGGGGTATATGACTAGGAGTGGAATTGCTGAGTCATGTGGTAATTCTAGGTTTAACTTTATGAGGATGTGAGCTTCTTAAATTTGTGGCACTTTCCTAGTCATTTTTGCTTCAAAAGTTGCTTCTGTTGTATTCCCTCCTCTCTTCTGGTACTCCAATTCTAAGTATAGTAAAAGCTGACTGTGTATCACATGTTCCATGTACTCATTTTTCACCTTTTTTTTTTCTGTGCAACATTTTGGATATTTCCTATTAACCTCCATTAGTCAATTAATGTTATTTTTTGCTATATCCTGTCTGTTGTTAAATATATCCAGAGAATTCTTAATCTCAAATATTTTTATACTTCTACACTGTCCATTTAATTTTTATAAAATAAGATTCCAATTCTCTGCTAAAATTATCTATCTTTTCATGGTTTATTTACATTTTCCTGTATTTTCCTGAACATATTGATCAGAGATACTTAAAGTTCCTTGTCTCATAATTCCATTGCCAGAACCACCTGAGTGTGCTTATGTACACATGTTTGATGTATGTGTTTCTCCTCTCTTAGCTTCTGGCCACTTAGTTCTATTATTTTTTTAAGCATGCTTCATAATTTTCAAGTGGATTTGAACATTGTGAATAAAATATTTTCAAAAATATTTTTATTAAAATATTGCTAAAATACAATATTATATTAGTTTTAAGTGTACATCATAGCTATTCCACATTTATATACCTAAAGAAGTGATCATGTCCAGCAACCATGTGACACCATACAACAGTATTACAATATTATTAACTATATTCCCTCTGCTGTACACATTTCCATGACCTATTTGTTTTATACCTGGAAATTTGAACCAATCACTCATTTTCACATTTTTTCTCCCCTCTTTTGATTTTTCAATTATAACTGACACTCAACATAATGTTATATTAGTTTCAGGTATACAGTACAGTGGCCAGACATTCATATAATTTAAGAAGTTATCCTTCCAACCAGTCCAGCACCCACCTGGCACCACACATAGCCACTACCATATTATTGACTATATTCCCCATGCTCCATTCCACATCCCCATGACTATTTCATAACTACCAATCTGTACTTCCTAATCCCTTCACCTTTTCACCCTGCCCTTCAACCCCCCTCCCATCTGGCAACCATCAACTTGTTCCCTGCATCTATGAGTCTGTTTCTATTTTGTTTGTTTGTTTATTTTGTTCTTTAGATTCCACATGTAAGTGAGATCATATGGTATTTGTCTTTCACTTAGCATAATACCTTCCAGGTCTATCCATGTGGTCACAAATGGTAAGATTTCTGAATGAAATATTTTAAAGCCTGTGGATGATTTGCCACTCTCCAAAGACAGTTATGTTTTCTTTTGGAAAGAATACAGAATACCAATAGATCACCTTGATTCTACTGAAGCTTGATTTAAGGCTTTGGTAGGTTTAGTCTATTTCAAATTTGCTCTTACTCCTAAGACACTGTCCTTTCTTCTAGAGCATGGTCATTACTCCCAGGATATGAGTATTGCAGACTCTCAGCTGAAAACCAGGGGAGTTTATTGAAGCCCCTACATATTAGCAGGACTTGAGTTCTAATCTCTATCACCATGTGGTGGCTGAAATCTTTGTGCAGCACTTTAGCCTCTCAGCTACTGTTTTCTGCTTGGTTTCTAGGGTTCTTGCCACTTTTACGTGCAGCTGAGGAGTTGGCCAGTGATTTATGGGAAATTTATATTCATAGTTTTGGGCTCCGTCTCTGTGCTTCGCTTTACTCTGGGATTTTATCCTTTAATATCCAGCTACTTTGGCAGCCCCAAATTCTGACTCTGTCTCCCCAGTCTAATAAGAATGCTATTTCTGCTTACACTCTATTCACCTAAGCTAAAATCTGGAAAATGTCCTTAGGAAAAAAATCTAGGGATGATGGTGATATGGGATTCACTTCATGAAATTTCCCTTCTTTCAAGGATCCTAGCCTCTCAAGTCTCCCTATGTTAGTTATACTCCTGTGGCTCAGAAAGGTTATTTTATCACTTGATCAGCTTTTAGAGTTGTTTTTGTGGGTCAATCCAATACTAAGTACTCCTTCATTACCAGACCAGAAACTCTTTATAAACAAGTTTAACAAATAATATCTACATTAAATGCGCTGTTGCAAAGAAGAGACAAAGAAGGAAAACTACTCAAATCATTTTAGGATGATAGTAGAGCCCTGAATCTAAAGACAGTAAAGAAAAGCACAAGAAAACAAAATTATAGAATCATCTCACAAATATGGAAACAAAAATCTTAAAATATTAGCAAATAGAATCTAGCAATGTTTTAAAAAATACTCCAGAATAGATAAGGTTTTCCCATAAATGGAAGGATCATTCAAAATAAAAAACTCTACCCATGTAATCTTAACATTATCTTAACAATATATCCTAACAGATATCTTAATCTTAACAGTAAAGGAGAAAAAGCACATGATCATCTTGATAGATACAGAAAAGAAGTTGGATAAAAACTGACACTTTACTTAAAAATAAATAAATAAAATAACTCTTTAATAGGCCAGGAAGAATAAGAAGATCTTAACGTGATAAAAGCTATTTCTCAATAACCCAGAGAAAACATCAAACTTTATGGTGAAAATTAAGTCATTCCTATTGAAGTCAAGAACGAAGGAAGATGTCTTCCATCATCCTTAGCATTTAACACTGCATTGAAGGTCCTGACTAGTTCAAAAAATTTTTAAAAAATTTGAAAGCATGCAACTTTTAGGAAGAAACAAATTTATCATTATTTGTAAGCAATATGATGATCTATAGCTAAAGAAACTATAGAAAAATTTGAGAACTGGTGAGAAAATTTATCATGGTAGTTACTTAAAAGAGGAACGTATAAAATCTATAGTGTTCCCAAATACCAAAACAACTAATTAGAAAATGTGTTAAAACAAAGACATTTACAATGGTAGCAAACCAATATAATATCCTTGGGAATAAATCTATGCAAATGTGCAGGAATTATATTAATAAAATTATGAAATAAATTTTAATCACATCTATAAATAAAATATTTTCCAGGTGAAATTAGACTTAAAAAAAGCCCTTTAAAACTCTAAAAAAAGGAATACTATAATCCTATAATTGGAAATGTTTTTCATTATACTATATAGCAGAGAAATAAAATAAATTTATATGTAACTATATATATAGGTCTTAAAAATATATTGAGTAAAGAAAGCGATTTGCAGAATATGAGAGTGTTATCACTATATATAATTTTATATAATTTTCTATTATGTAATTTATTTAAATGTTTAAAGCATACAAAGCAATATAATGGTTTATAGATTTTTGTGGCTTTAGTAAAAATATAAAAGTAAGTATAGACTGGATGTATACAATCTAAAGTTATGTAAGTGGTTATCTCTGGAAAGTAATGGGACTAGGTACCAGTTGGAGTAACAGGTAGACTTCAATTTTATATCAATGATGTTTTGTTTTATATAAAATATCATAAGCAAAACATTAGCACTTATTAATTATGATATGAGTGCATGAGTGTTTTCATAAAGTTCTTTTTGATTTTTTATAAAACAAGACAGTAGGAGGGTCCTGTGGATGGTTCTTTTGAAATCACCCTCTCACCTCAGGAAAAGAGTCAGTAAAGAGTCTCCTCTGAACTAATCTACATGCAAAAAAAATTTAAAAGATAAACAAAACTTATGCTAAAGTGAAATTGAAATTTTACAGAGAAATCAGTCCGTTTCTAGAGATAGAAAGAAGAGCTGACAATAGATGCCAACACGTTAGCATTTTCCTCCCTGGGAGCTAGGTGTGGCCAACTTCACTGAGTACTTGTGATGCATTAATGGACTAAGAATGGGAAAGTTGTGAGTCTTTGTTCAATTAAAATTTGGTTGCGGCATCATTAAAACTAAGCTGTTCTGCCTGCTACTAATTTCATTCTTGGCTACTAGGCTGGTTTGTTTGTCTGAATGAAGAGAAAAAGTGTGGCTGGTGGGGCAAATCAAACTGAAGTACACATGAGGGGAAAAGAATGGTCATGTGTTAATGAACAAGAGAGAGCTGATCCTGGAGTGCTTCTCATTGCAAAGTTTATTGTCTAAATTTGATGACAGTTTGAATACAGAATTGCACAAATGCCTGGGATTTGTCTTCCTTTTTCCAGTCATGCTAAGTAGTTTTCTTACTTTAGAATTGGAAGGGACTACGTGGTCCTAAAGACCTTCTCGTTTACAAAATCGGAAACTGAGACCCAGGGAGGTAAAATCGTTGGTTCAAGGTCATGCAACTCATTATGCAGCCACATGGCCTTGGGCAAGTCAGAATTTTGACCTTTTAGAAATGGAAAGAATCTTAATGACCTTTTGGTCTAGCATTTTTCCAAAGTATGTGCATAGAACACTAGTCCCAAAGGGTGCACACCTTGGAAATTGATGGCACATATTAGACTCCGAAAAGACTACAGTGAACAAACATTAATTAATTCAAGATTTTATGACTTTATTTAATAATGGGGTCATTTTTCAATAGAGACTGCCATGGTTAATTTTATGAGTCAACTTGGAGAGTATTTTGGATGAGATTAACATTTAAATTGGTAAACTTTAAGTAAGCAGGTTACCATCCACAAGATGGATGGGTCTAAACCAATCAGCTGAAGGCTTGAATAGAACAAAAGACTGGCCTCCCCTAGCAAGAGAGAACAAGAGGCAGTTTATGAGACTCTTTTGGACTTCATCTACACCATCAGCTCTTCTGGGTCTTGAGCCTGCTGGCCCACACTGCAGATTTGGACTTGCCAGTCTCCCAAATTGCAGGCACCAATTCCTTATAATAAATCATATATATATAATATGTATATATAATATGTATACATAATATACATCTTATTAGCTCTGTTTCTCTGGAGAACACTGATTAATACAAGGACCAACTGTTAACATGCTATGAAATTAATGTTTCTTAGAATACTTAAAAGTTATAGAGGAAATGATATTTGATATTAGTCACAAAAGATGAACAGATTAAATGGCAGAGGTCTGAATGTTAGACAGTCCAAGGACCAAAAACACAAGATATATTCTGGGCATCACGAAAACCAGTCTGATAGGCCTTCAGTCTTTATCAATATTCCTTTATATCTCTCATTCAACAATTCACTATTGAGCACCTCCTATGTACCAGATATCTTTCTAGGTACTAGGAACACAGCAGTAAATAAGATTGACAATGCCTCTCCTCTCATGAAACTTATATTCTAGAAGGGGGAGAAAAAATAAAAATAAACTAGTAAATATGTCAAACTGGGTATAAATGCTATGAACACAAAAATAAAGCAGGATGAAGTGGGTATGAGTATTGGGCTGGAGGAGATCACTCCTTTACAAAAGGTGACAAAGAAAGGCCACTTTGATTAAGTGACATTAGAGCAGAGTTCTATAAGAAAGAAGACTGTCATGCAGATTTCCGGAGGAAGAGTATTCTCAGTAAAGGGGAAAAGCAAATGCAAAGGCCAAAGATGGGAGCATGACTGTCATGTTTAAGGAACAGCAAACAGGTGGGAGCGCAATTGGGCTCGGGGCAGGAGAGTGGTAGCAAGAGATAAGTTCAGGAAGCCAGTTATTGTAGGGCCTCACAGGCCAACTTAAGGGCTTTAGTTCTTATTTTAAGTTAGATAAAGAAACATTGAAGGATTTTTAGCAGAGAAATGATAGAATCATTCTAGTTGTTTGTTGAAAATAGCTACAGGTGGGAGCAAGGAGATCAGTTAGGAAGCTACTGAAATAGTCTGGGGAAGAAATGAAAATCATTTTGAGTTTTGATGGTAGTAGTGAAAATAGTTAGGAATGTTTGGAATCTGGATATATTTTGAAGGTAGAACTAACAAGATTTATTGATGGATTGCCTGGTAGTATAGGACAGAGAGTTCTACACGGGAAAGGAAAAATCTTGGATTCTGGTCTCTCTTGCTACTATTTGGTTATGTGACTTTGAGCAAGCTACATAACCTTTTTGGGCCTTACTTACCCTATCTGTAAAACGGGATCATTATCTTCTTGCTTGGAGTTAAGAGCCAAGTCAAATAGTCTCATGAAATAACTTTGGTTGTAAGATCTGTAAACTGGGTTTAGTCTGTGCCTCAAAAATAGCACTCCATTATCTACTTTTTTGGATCACTCACTACAGTTTCATGTAAAAAACTGTATCTTCCCCACTATATTGCAAATTCCTTGGAGGCTGGGACTCTAATACTCCTACATATCACTCAGAGTTTATTAACTGATTGAGAATAACCAATCCTCAAATAATAACCCTAGGTGAATTATAGTTCTGTATTCAGTTTGCTAATGGATTTTACAATACTTCATCCTCCACTACTCCTTTTACTTTTCTTGTAAATCTTTTAAATTTAGTACTTAAGAACAATCTCCAGTTTTGAAGAGCAAGAAAGAGAAGAGTTAGATGAAGGAACTTCCAATGCAATAATTGCTATGTTGAGGTAGGTAAACTAGTCAAGAAAGGCTTAATAAAGAAGTTGAAAGTTTGACATGGGAGCTCAATTTTAAAAGAGAGGTAAGATTTTTTTTTTAAGTCAGAGAAGGGAAAGAAAGACATTCCAGGGAGAAGAAATAGCACCAGCATAAAAGTGCATGCAGTGGAAAAAGAACCATTGCTTCAACTGGAGCACAGCCTACTCGGGGGTGAGGAAGGTAGAAGAATAGAGAGGGATAAAGCTGGAATGATTAGTACCATCTAGATTATAATAAGCCATACATATTTTTCTAAAGTGTTGATATTACCAAGGAGAAAATGGGAAGTTACCTTTAGAATGTAATCACCATAATAGAAAGTCCTATGCCTATCTTATTCTTCATTGTATCCCAGTGTTTATTACATGCTTGGTACATTAACAGGGGTTCAATAAATAGCTACTTAATGAATCGCTGTTTTTAAACAGGAGAATGACATAATCAGATGTATGTTTTAGAAAAATAACTGGTGACAGTGATGAGAAAAGACTAGGAAATGAAACAGTAGCCTACTACTGACAGTCCAGGTGAGACTAAATGGGTCAGGTATACAATGGGCTTTATTATAATCGACAGGAACTTTGTTGGCTAGAATTTAACTAATTGAATGCTAATAACAACTATATTTTATTTTAAAATATAATATATAGAGATATTTAATATGTGTAAAATTAACATAGAAAAGGCATTAATTAATTCTGCATTATCTAATACTTTTTTGCTGAGAGGTCAATCAATACGCAATGATAATGATATCAAAATTGCTGTAACTAGTTTATTTTGGAGAATAACATTCTCTATCATGCACACAAAAGTTATTGCTTTTCTGCACTAATTTTTATTTAAAAGATGAAATCAAAGTCATAAAATTAATAAAGGTAAAGAAAGGGGTTATTTGCAAAAAGATTAAGGATGTGGGGAAATTTGTTTACAATAAAACAGAATTTTCAATAAAACAAGAGAATGAATGAAAAAGGGAAGTCCGGGCCTAGAAGGAGTAAGAACTGAAAGAAAAAAGGAATGAGAATATGGGAGAAGACTGGCGACAAGACAAAGGAAATAAAAGAGATGAGGACTGAGCTATTTAAAGAACTCAAATGGAACTAAATATTTGTCTTTCATTAAAAATGATCTTCATGTAATTGGGGGAAAGATGCTGGTGATGCAAAAAAAACCCAAATAAACGAACAAAAAATTAGGCAGACCTAGCTTTAAGTCCTGAGCAAATTAGTAAAGCCCTCTGAGCCTTGCCTTCCTCACCAGCAAAAAGAGTATAACAATATCAACCTTTCATAGTCATGAGGATTAAATGAGATGATGCATATAAAGTACAGAGCATACAGTCAGTATGTGACACATATAGCTATTAATTCCATCAGGGAGAAGGGAAAGGGCTAGTTCTGTAGTAAAAAGGACTTGAGAAAGGTTAACTAAAGCTAGTTCTGTAGTAAAAAGGACTTGAGAAAGGTAATAGGGAAATTTTAGCATTTAACATTTTGGAAGCAGAGCAGAATCACACTGGATCATGCTATTCACGTCTTACTCCTTATGGCTCTTACTGCAGAAGGTTAGATAGGTATTTGATGATCTTTCCCCCAAAGTCAGACATTTTCATAAAAATTTTAAAACAGAAAAAAGGGCCTAAAAGTACTTATAAGGAATCAGGACTGGCTATGTAATTTGTGGGGTCCAGTACAAAATGAAAATATAATACCCCTTGTTAAAAAATCATTAAGAATTTCAAGACAGTGACAGCAGAGCATTGAACCAAGCATAAGGCCCTTCTGAGCATGGAACCTTCTGTGACTGCACCAGTCACAAAGCCATGAAGCCAGCCTTGCAAGGAATAAACCATGCTGGCATTCAAGTTGTCAAATTCATGTTTTAAGGCTCTATGAAAGTGCTATGGTCTTGAGATACATAACACAGAGGAGCTAGCCACAGGGCCAGCTGGCCCTGAAATGCTAGTTGATGGCCAATTGACATTAGAAGGCTGGCACTAAACTGCTTTTGAGACCTACATGAAAAACAATCATTTCCTGCCTTCTTGATTTTTTCACATTTTAGTTAATTAAATTACCATTTGAAAACAGAAAAAAAAACCTCACTGATATAATTTTTTAAAAATCCTTCTAGGACATGTAAAAGTTTTATTCTGGACCACCTAAGGTGGGTGCGTTTCCAACTAACTGGAGAGAGGTGGCAATTTCTCCCCAAATTCATCATCTCCTAATGTGCACACTAAGGCAAGCCCAGCCTTGGGAAAACTGGTCACGTTTTAAAGCATAAGTTGTTTTTTAGCATTCCCAGTTTTCAACTCTCTTTAACTGTCTTCCTAGTGAATGTCAAAAAATAGAAAAGCCCTTTTAGAAAAAGCATTATAAATGATCATATTAACTTAAAATATTAATTAATTATAATCAAGATAAATTAAATTATTCTACCTTTCTAAATTTCTTTTCATTATCTACAAAATAAAATAATAATACTGTTTTAACAAAAATCATAGTTCTAGGAACAATACTCCTAATACATGTGCTATAACATAATTTTTTATTAATTAAATACCAATATAACTTTGGCAAGACTATCAGAAAGTTACAAGTATTGCATTTAAGTTTATCCTTTACTGGAGGGCCTGAAAAACCATGTTGTTATCTAGTACTGTGGCCTTGAAACTTTTGTATTTGGTCCTCAAGAGCAAGTTGTGATATAGAATAGACCTAAATTGTCTCCCCACAGCACTGTTAAGGATGTTCTTTAGGAACAAAGCATGTGTTTTACTGTGTGATCAGGGAAGGTATCTGAAAAGCAACCTTGTAATTAACATTGTTCCATTTTCCCCCAAATGAAACAGGTTCAGATTCAACATTCACTGTTTCATGTACAATGGCTTGTGTTTGTTATTAGGTTGAACCACGTGTAATAGCCTTTCTTGTGGTCAAAAATAACTAAACACTGGCACCTTCAAGATAAAAAGACAATTATCTACAAAAATGTATCAGTTCCTTTCTTCCTAGAGACACTGGAAGTATAGCTTCAATAATGTGTGGTGACTTGAGTAGAGAGCAAAGGAGGCAAGGAACAGCTAAAATGTGACTTGAGGGTTCCCAGCAGGCAGCAAGTGATTATAACCTAAGTAAATGGAGGTAGAGATAGCACCAAATGGAGAGCAAAGTGATGAGACTGGGGTAGAGTGAAGAGGATTTTGCTGTCGATTTGCTAAGCTGACCCACAGTGTAGCTCTTGGAAAGCTGAAGCTGAACACAGAAGCAAGTCAGCAGAAAGCAACTGTTAATAGATCCCAGAAAATGATGTTGTGCTAGAATAATAGCAGTTTTTTGCAATCTGTCCACTAAATATCTGATGTATTGGTTGTGCATTATTTTCTGCTAATTAAAATTTTTAGTACAATTGTAGTAAAAATGCTTGTCCTTACAGATGTTGCCAGAAGTGCTGGAAAGGAGAATATGCCAGCCAGCAATATTCCATGAGGCTATGAGGGAGGAATTTACGAAAACTGTATGTATGGACCATGGTATTACACAAACATTTCAGTTCCTTTTTTTCTCCCACATTGAAGCTCTGGCAAATGTCAATCCAGGAAAATTAAGATAAAATAAAATGTCCTCAGACAGTCATATGTATCTTTTCTGTGTCATCTCCATTTCTCTCTACAGTGATTTAATAAGCACTAATCATATATAAAACATTGAGGGCAATAATGCAGGGGAAACTAAGAAAGACTTTTTTTCTTCTGTTACCCACAACCCCTGTATCTTGTTACACAAGAATAAATTAATTTACATTAAGATTGTTGGGTCTTTATATATTCTAATTCAGAGATATTTTAAAAGAGGAGTGGGGGGCATGGAAGTTAGTAGTGCAGTACGAGGGCAGGAGGAAGTGATGCTCAAAAAATAATATAGGGTCTTAGGATTCCTTATGAGGTCCATGGATGGGCTATGGGAGATGCATAAAAACCTTGAACTCCTGTGTAAAATTGTGTGTGTGTATTTCAGCATATAAACATGCATTTTTCTAAGAAAATCAATCATTTTCATCAGAATTATAAAAAAATTGATTCCCTTAAAACATTGGTTTTTAAAAAGTGCCTTAAACCCAAAAAAGAGCAGTGAAGATTTGGCTTATGTGGTAAGTGGATAAGGATCTGGGAAAACTCTTAAGACCTGGAGGTCTTTCCTGGGATTTTGAGTCCCACTAGCTCACAGTCTGCCCACTCACTAGCTTGGTTTATACAAATATTGAAAGATTGCTAGTGCTGGAGATGCTACCAATTTCCTCCTGTCTGTGACAAAACTTTTCTGTTCTCTTTATGGCAAAACTTGGCTCTTCATGAAATAAAAACATCCCTATGCCACAGGGAAGTTACCATCCCTTCATGCAGGGCATGCCAAATATCCAAAAAGAAAGGGCATTTTCCAGCTCCCTTTTTGCCCCGCTCCCTGCCTGTTAGGCTAACTCCAAATTTACAAAATTATCCACACAGAACAGGAAATGCAAATGTTAGAGTGCTCATAACGTTTGACCACATTTTTCATGTGATTCACATTAAGGCATCTTATGTAAAAAATTAAGTATTGAAAAAAACTATACTAATTATACACAATATAAATTAATTTTTTAAAATTATAGACAATTTGAATTCCTTGATTTCTATAGGCCAAGTGTAGACCTTTAACAGAAGTGTTTGTTGGTGGTGATTCTTGTGTTACCCTTAACCGTTTCCTTTTATTTATAAGAAATGAAGTGGGAAGAGAGAAAAAGAAAAAGGGAAAATGATAGGAAACAGCTATCCACCTCTGCACCAAATACCAGCAGAAAACCACAGTTATGCTGCCATCTAAAAACAATACATTCTGTTTAGGAAACTTCCTGATTTTAGAAACAGCCATGTAACTCTAGACAAAAATGAAATTCCATCCTGCACATGCTCAAAACCATCTTCCATAGCTTCAAATGACATACATTTTTTTTTTGTTTTTTTTTTGTTGTTGTTCTTTTTGCTTTCTTGAACTCTCTGAGATGTTATTCCTTAGAAAGGAGCCTAACTATGACCTTCAAAGAAGGTGGTGGTGATGGTAGTGGTGGTGCTGAGCTCAAAAATAGTAATATAAGTTTACCAGGACCTCTAGTTTCAGCTGTCATAAATTTGGGGACTGAGATAAGAGTGCTTGACCATTTCTTATCAAAGAGAGGAGAAAGCAGTCACTTTTTTTTTTAAGGAGAACAAATGTCTGTCTGGGAAATGATTCATGCAGAGCACTCAGCCATTTCTCCTGTGACAGTGGCTGGGCTTGCTCTCAATTTGTCATCAAGAGACCAGTCATTTCTAAACTTCTTAAAAGGAAAGATTTAAGCTGCTCTTACACAAGTGTATTCAATTTTACTTTGCAAACCTTCAAATGGTGTCTCTTGCTTAATTTTTCCAAGAAAAAGGTAAATGCTAAATAATAATAAAAACAATAACTTTTATATAGAGATCAAGTTTGAAAAGCATTGCTCGCAAAGGTCACCTGAGATAATAATGTGGATTATATTACCAGAAATTGAAAATTGGAGATGACTTTGAATATCCGTATTATTTTCCTACATGCTATCAGGTATGATTTACCTCTGGTAAATCAGAGTTCTGATGATAGCAAATATAATGATGGTTTTATGAGATCCTGGGATCCAGTCACCTGTGAATTTCCATGTTCGGTAATCCTAGAATCCAAACTCCCAAATGATTATAATCAACACTCCATGTAATCTGAGGAACACAAGCAAACAGACGTGCTTACTGCATGAAGCCTTAAAGTCAAACATCTACGTTGAGATAATACAGCTCTCCAAGGGATCAAATGACACCAAAGACGAATGTATAAAGTTGTTGTGGCAACTGATCCAAAGTGTGGTCCAGCTGTTCCCAGTCTGTTTTCCCAACATCAGAGGCTGTTCGCTCAAGGCAACCATAAAAATACTTCCTTGCTCGTAAAAATAGACATTCTCTGACTTGTACGCCAGACTGTTCATCTCCTCAGGCCATGGTCTGCCATTACCCATTTGCTCTTGTCTTCTGCCCATCAGAGTAGGATTTGGGAAGAATTCTGCCAACAATTACACTTGGGTTCACTAATTCAACAGAAAGACAAGTTATCTCAGAAGAGCAGGGGACCATGTGACTCATCTACCCAAAGCCACAAACAAATTCAGTTATCTTTGAGACCTGCTTCTTTGGACCAGGTGTTTACACTCAGCCTGTCTGGGCAAATGCTTTCGAATACACTCAAGAGGAAATGGGCCTATTTTATTCGTTCTAAAAAACAGATTTTAAAAGATGCCTATTAAAAAGAACTGTGAGGGAAATAGTGTAGTGGAAATAGCATGGACTCTACTCTGTGAACAGACCTCAGTTAAATCCTGGATCACCATTTACTAGTCTGAGTACTTAGAGAAGTTACTTGCTCTCTCAGAAGCTTACTTTCCTCATCTGAGGAAGCTGGTGTTATAGTACTTGTCAGTGCAGTACTTCTCAGACTTTAAAATGCATATGACACCCGAGGATCTTTTTAGAATGCAGATGATGACTCAGTAACTGGCCTGGGGTGAGGCTCAAGAATCTGCATTTCTAACAACTCTGTGGCAATGCTGATGTTGCTAGTCTGGACCACATTTTGAGTATCAGGTTAGTCAGGTCTTTCAAGAGTTTAATTTTACATAAAGTGGCTACAATAGATGTAAGGTTTTCACATAATGTATTACATTAAACTCCAACTATGAATACAGAACTTCAGTTCCTCCAAGGATTTGCAGTTTGAGAAAGCTAAAATAGAATTTTAATAACATAAAATCTCCCACTTTTTTTCCTTCAAAAATGCAAAGAGATATGGAAAGGAAAATGGTTAGATTAGGAATAACAGAAAGCCTTCCCTAGAGGTGCCTGTGTTTTTGACTGTAGCAGCCTTTTAGATAAACGCTGAGAGATTGACAAAGCAACTGAAGACCTGGGAACAGTAGACACATCCCCAATTTAGCTTTAAAAAAAAATTAATATAACATAGTTTAAACCTTTTTTATGACTCTTACCAAGGAAGGAATTATTCAGAGACAATAAATATATTTTTTTCATCTCAAAGTACTTATGTATTAAAGTCAGAATATATATGAAGGATAATATCAATTTCAAAATTGCTGTTCCATTCACGTGCTATGTGGATCATTCTGAAAAATTCTACAACATATTGAACATTTAGAAACAAGACTTCCATAAAAATGATAATTAATAATCATAACCAAAACTTACTAAACACTCATGAGTGTTAAGTACTATGCTCAATGCTTTATATACATCATCTAATCAATCTTCACAACAATCCTATGTGGTGGGAACTAATATGACATCTAAAACCCACTTCCACCTTGGAGCCTTTGATCTAGCTGCTCCCTCTGCCTGGAATACACTTCCTGAGGATATCTGCTTAGCTAACTCCCTCACCTCTTTTACATCTTTGATCAAATCTCACCTTCTCAAAGCTCACTCTATTTAATACTGCAGTCTGCCCTCCTTCATCCAACACTTCCTTTATTTCAACTTTTGACCTTCTAACATACCATGTAATTTGCTTATTATATTTATTGTTTATTGGCTTTTGACCTACTTTCTTCTTCCCATCAAACCCTACCTCACCGTCCCAGAATGTCAGCTCTACAAGGTTAGGGATTTTTGTCTGTTTTGTTCACTAATCTAACAGAAGCAGCTGGAACAGTACTTGTCACAGAGTAGGCACTCCATAAATATTTCTGAATACCTATTTTACAGATTCAAAAATTGAGACTCAGTTCAGTTCAATGTTTGTACAAGATAACAAACGTTAGAGCCAGAATTCAAAGCCAGACGGTCTGACTCTAGACTAGTATAATACTTGTTTAACAGAGGAATAAAAAAAGTGAATTTCAAAGTCTAAGCTGGCATCCAGATTCTTTGATTTTGGGTGGGCTATAGTGTTATTGAAACAAGGACAATCAAGAAGGACCTGGCACAAAGATAGAAGGCGTGATCTTGGGATTTCAAGTCTAGCAAATCTCTGAAAGCTGTCCCTTTAATATTCATACATTTAGCAGGTGCTCTTGATATAATTAATGTATATAATGTGCGTGGGCGGCTTTAATTAATGGCAGATATTATTAACTATGTACAAAGCCCTGGACCAGTGTTTCTCAAACTTTCCCTCCCTAGGCAGAAGAGACACCTGTGGGAACCTGGAGCTAATGCTAGATTGAGCCTTCTTTGGGGTTTTGTGTGTGTGTGTGCGTGTGTGAACACTTTGAAATGGGAAGGGAGTTGCTTACTCTCTGTCACCCAAATCAACAACAGACACTAAGACAGCTTCCATGGAAGTGATTGAAGGGAAGTGATTGAAAGGGAGGCACTAATGGAAGTGATTGAAAGGGAGGCACTAATGGAAACTATCGGGCTAAGAGAAAAGCTACTAGCACCTCTTGGACCAATGGTAAGGAGTCTATCACCTGTGTCACAAAAGAAGGCACTGACGCTCAAGTTGGTGCTGAGTAACTTGCCTGAGGTCACAAAGACAGTTTGTGCTAAAGATATAAACTCAGTCTGTTAGAACAAAACCCAAGCTCTGGAGCACTTTTGTAAAGAACTTAGCACAGAGGACAATCTGGTGACTGCCAGAGAAGGGGAAGGTTGGGGGGCTGGGAGAAAAAGGTGAAGGGATGAGGATGTACAAAACAGTAGTTACAAAATAGTCATGGGGATGTAGAGTACAGCATAGTGAATATGGTCATTAGTAGTGTGATGGCTAAAGTGTAGAGACAGATAGGTGATAGAGTAATTGGAGGATCACTTCATAAACTATATAAATGTCTAACCAATGTATTGTATACCTGAAACTAATAAAAAATAGCTCAGTATTTGACACCAGAAAATGCTCATTTAAAATATAGTACATATATACACATATATGTGTGTGGATATAGTCTTCCCATTCTTAAAAACAAAGAGCTCTTTGATTCTTCTACTCGCCTTAAAAAAGTTCTCTTTTTCTTCCTCCTTTTTTCTCTACTTTTTTTTGCAGCCAAGCTCCATATGTCATTTATGGCTCTCTTCCCTTCTTATCCTTCCCTTTTAAAATCCTCTGCAGCAGATACATGTCTAGGCATAGCTCTCTCTGGGGTCCACAAGGATTTTCTTCTTAATGTGATCCTTACTTCCTCTACCAGGAGCACTTCTTTCATCCCCTCTCTTCCTGAAGGAGAATAAGCATGGCTTGCATGATTGCTAGAGTGATAAACTCTTTGCACACCAGAAGCCCACTAAGCTCCCCAGGGGGAAGATATTGTCTCTTTTTTCTCCCTAGTTTTTCTATAATATCTAGCACAGTCCCTGAACATAGTTGGTGCTCAATAAATACCTTTTGAATGGATTAATAAATAAAACATAACAGGGTTACCCCCAAAGAACCACCTAGACTTCTCCTTTGGCTAAAAAGACCATAAGCAAAAGCCGCAAAGCATCTGCAGAGTGCTATAAAAATGCGCGGTGATATGCTAAACATCTATATATTCTATAGTGAGACACTTTCAGAAACACAGAAATATTGGGAAAGATCACAGAAATATAGAAGAGGAAGAAGGAAACTCATACTGTGAGGGCTCAATATATTGTATGTATGTATGTACTGTGCAAAGTGCTTTTTGTAAATTACCTTATTTAGTCTTCACAACAGTTTTGGGAGGTAGGCATTAAGCTCACTTTGTAGATGAAAAACTGAGCTCTGAAGGATTTACTTTCACCCCAAAGTCTCAAATCTACTAAGGATCAGAGGGATTCTATCCAGGCCTGTTTTTCAAAGCCCTGTTCTTTCTACCAAACCAGCTTTATAGGTTCTTTGCTTCCAAAATAGTGTTTTAAATATATTTTAACACACTTGCGAATCACTTACATTGTTAAATGGTTTTTCCAATTTTTAAATAAATTTTTAAATAAATTTGCTTGTACCTCTTAAATTGAGTATCTATGTGATGGATTCCTCTAGCTTTTACTTTTAAGCAGAATCTTTGCTTAACGAGTCATTCTAATGTCCCATTACTCCTGGCAATGTTCATGAATTTCTAATAGGTACTCTTCTCAGAGTCATTTGCTCACATTTACTTATATTACAGGCAAATCCATAGTTGCTCTTGCAGTGACTTTTTAAAAATGTTCATTTTTATGCTTCTAAATGTATCTAAAAATCTAAATTATAAAATTGATCTTTTAAAATTGGTCTCTTTAAGCCTATAGCTGTAATATACTGCCATATTTCATTTTTCTGCAACAAGAGAAGTGCAGACTAAGACCAAGGAGAGAAAAATGCTGACTTTCATGTGAGAAAAGTTTATTGAAAATTAAATGACTTGAAGCTCTGACTCTGATTACAAGGGGCAGGAATTTTCTGAAAGCCAATTCCCAGGACAATTTTTCTTATATCTTTTCTCCTATCCATATGTCAGAAATGCTACTGAAGAAAGTTTCATGCCAAAAAATACAGTGATAAACGTATTCTTAGAAATCAGATCCAGGCAGTCATCTTCTAGTTCTCAAGCTTTAGAGTGTATCAGAATCACATGGAGGGTATGTTAGAATACAGATTGCTGGGTCCTGTCAGTGGATCTGGGATGGGGCTTGATAATTTGTATTTCTAACAAGTTCCCAGGTAATGTTGCTGCTGCTGCTCTAGAAGCCATAGGCTGAATGTGCTCTCCCAAGTTTAAGGGCCCAGGGTCTACTGATGCTCAGTCAGAAGACTCCAGGGCAGTAGTTCTCAATCCTCACTAAACATAAGAATCACCTCATGAACTTCTCCAAAATACTGATGCCTCAGCCACACAGACATAGATTTTTATTCTGTTGGTATTTGGTGGAGCCTAGGCATTGGGAACACCTGGGATTACCTAAACCTAAATTGATATATATTTAAAATGGATTTTATTTTTTGGGAAATTAATTTTTAATTTTTGTCTTATTAAAAATAATCCTAGAGGGAAAAAAAAAAGCAGACAGCAGGATTTTAGGTTAAATATTGTGGTTTAAAAAAGGGCATTTACTAAGTTTCCTCTGAAAACCTAATTAAACAGTGGTAATGGACCAAAAAAATGCATTAACCTACAAGGTCAAGAGAATAGGACAAAAAAACACAATAATAAAAATGTTGATGTTGGATAACAGAGGGAAGAGTGATAAATGACTTAGCTGAACAGAAAAGGCTGAATTCTACATTTGTGAATTCTTTTAGGGGAACCTAAAAGCAGGCTGCTTCATGCTATGGAATCCCAGAAAGTCTCAGGAGCTAGAAGGTGCCTTTGAGAATGGGGGAGGGGGTAGGTGGATGGAAATAGGAGAACTGAGAAGCAACTGGCCCATGATTCTATATCAGTGTATATTAGAGTGTGGTCCAGGGACTCCTGGGGGTCTCCAAGCTTCTTTCAGGGGTCCATGAGACCAAAATTATTTTCATTATAAAACTAAGACAATTATTTGCCATTTTCACTCTCATTCTCTCATATTTATATAGTGGGGTTTTCCAGAGTCTATATAACATGTGACAATATCATTGCTCAGACAATTAATGGAATAAGTGCTTGTATATTCTTGTTTTCTAGACTTTTCTAAGGTATGATTTTGGGATACAAATGTGTATGCTTTTAAAGGTTAACTCTGTTCTCAATACTTTTACTGTGTTCTTACATGCTTTTTTCTATTATAACTGCTATAATCTGTGTAATCCCATAATCATCCAATAAGTTATTTTGATATTCTAATATTTTCCTTATGCTTATATGGAAATAAGAACGTTATGTTGTCTTGTTTTACATTAACATTTGCATTAAATTTTAAATTTAGAAAAACATCTTAAAGAATAGATTACCATACTGCATTGTCTAGAAAGGTACACAAGGTAGCTGAGAGACTGATAGAGCCTTCTATAGTTGACGTTACGGAATGCCTGCTGGATAAGACAAAGTTCATATCTCAGGATATTAATATCTGGACAAATCTATAGACATAGATGTTTATCTTGCATCTATTCAACATCAACACCAACTAAGCATTGATAAAGATCTTTTATATGAATGGCACTAAAATACACTCGGTATACTGGCACCAAATACAAATGGTTGGCACTAAATACAAATGGTGACGTAATATATGAAGTGTTAAATAGTTGATTTGACTCTTAAGGTTTGTACTGGAAAAACTATGCTGGCATTTGGACAGATGGTACAAAAGCAATGGGTAAAAGTGCTGGCTACTTAGCACAAATCAGGTCAGGAGCATCAAACTGCACTTGTGATCGTTGTCACATACTTGCAATAAAATAAAAATGCCAGTTTCACATAATAATTCCTTGATGAAGTGATTAAATTTATTAATTTTATTAAATTTTAATCCCTAAGTACACATTTAAAAATATCTATGATTAAATGAGAAATATACATAAAAGACTTCATCTTCTCAGCAAAGTACGATGGTTGTCTCAAAGACAAACACTTGTATAATTGTTTGAGTTACAAACTAAATTGGTCATTTTTTTCATGGAACATTTTTACTTGAAACAACGAAAGACAAATTATGGTTATTCAGATTTGGGCATTTGGAAGACATTTTTCTCAAAAATGAATAAGGTAAGCCTGTCACTTCAAGGAAAACAATTGACAGAACTTGTTGCTCATTATAAATTTGAACTGTTAAGTGAACATTAGAATTTTAGAATATTTTTATCTGCTGCCATGAACTTGTCAGCTTCCCAAAACTTAAAGACTTTTCTAATTAGGTTGGTAGCAATATTAATAAATGTGCTTTTTTTTTTTTTTGCTATATTGTAATGAAACATGTCAATGTATAGAAGAGCTACATAATTCATAATTCAATAAAATAACATTTTCCAAATGATCAATGCATGATGTTATAAAATCATTCATGGGTAAAAGATACATTTAAAATGCAATACCAATATATTTTAATGCATCAGAATATGAAAAAGTGAATACGGCTTCATATTCCATATTGCAACCAATCTTTAAGAAATTATTACTTCATGAATTTTGGTGTAGTACCTGAGAAGAATAGCCACAATAATCTGTAAAAAGCTATTCACATACCCCTCTATTTTCTAGCTATATATCTCTGTGAGGGTATATTTTCTTTATATTCTTGAACCAAACAACGTATTGCCACAGAACATAGAAGGAGATATGTGAATCCACATATCTTCAGTTGAGCAACAGTTGTTGACAGTTAGGAGTCTGTAATGTAATAACCCATCCAGATCACCCAACATAGACCCCCACCAGTTGAGAATAAATGTCTAATCAGCTTTTCATGCCTCTCTATTAAATAGAAGTAGAGATCCAAGGATCATTTGACATTTAGGAAAATCTTTAATGTGAAAGACAAAAAAATAAAGACGGGAGGTGAAAGAAACATAGAGGGAAAAAAGTTTAATGTAGAAAATATAAGAAAATTATTGAAGAAAGGAAGGAAGGAAAGAAGGAAGGAAAGAAGGAAGAGAGAAAGGGGGGAGAAAAGAAGAAAAGAAACAATAACAAAGTACTAAAATTGATATCCTCAGAGAAAAACAAGGAAAAAAGCTATAAGAAGCCATAAAAAAAGGAAGTGTTGAGGAATAAAAAGAGCTTTTGAAAATTTGAAAAATGATAATAGAAATGAAAATTTCAACAAAAATGAGATGTTTAAGATTTATCAGAAAACCACAGAAAGAACAGGGAAGAGAAAAATATTTTAAAATTACATCATTGTTTGAAGAGTTCTGATATCGGCTTGTAAAAGTTCCAGAAAGAGAGAGCAAGAAATACATACATAGATACATACATAAAAAGAAATTGTCAAAGAAAAAAATCAGGAAAATTTCCCTAAACTGAAGGGCGTGAATTTCAGATTGACAGGTTCTGCCATATACCTACTGAACAGAATAGACAGCAACATACAGGACCACTTGGGACAATAAGGTCTTAAAAGTACCATGATAGAGCAAACAGGGCAAATAAAAGGATGGGAAATTTAAAGGGCACTGGTTTTCTCAATAGTTACAAGGAAAGTTAGAACAAAATGCAGCAAAATCATCAAAATCTGCGGGAAATCTGTATACTTCCAAAATATAAATCAAACTCCAATAAAAGGTCTCAACATGTTTACCTCTCATTTATCTTTTCTCAAGAATTTCCGGGAAAATAATGTTCCACGAAAACGAGGGAGTTAACCTCAAAAAAAGGCATGGATCCAACTAAGAGTCAAAAGGAATCCCCAGGATGATGGTGAAGGGAGCTCCCAAGACAACAGCTGTGCAGGAAGCACAGAGATCAACCAGTCCAGATGGGACCAGAGCGGGGGACTGCTCCACGAGAGTACCTACGAGGACAAGATGAAACTGATGGCTACCTTGGGTATTTGCACAGAGAGAAATATTTACCCCTCTGGTACAGAGTTTAGGGATGAATTAGGGATAGGTTAATAGGAAACTAGGCAAAAAAAAAAAAAGAGACAGTTATTAACTCCAGGGAAAGCAAAAAGTTGTGAAAGAAAACGTAATCATAGCACACCACTTTCTCTGCTGGGAATCATATTTACGTAGTAATAAAAATGTGAGCCCCAAGTTATGATTTAACCAATACTTAAGATATAAAATATTGGAGGATTGGAAAAGGTAAGTATGTCTCAATATGGGAGGAGTTAGGATGAATGAGAGCTAAATTCGCGTCTTCTATAGTAGAAAATTAATAAATAATATTTGAATTAGAAAAATATCAAGGAATAGCAGCATCAGATTGCTATTTAGAAATATGAAAACAAATATCAGAAATGGCTAAAATTATGATGATTGCTTTTGGAGAGGGGACATTGGGGTTGGAAGGAATGGAGCTGGGTATAGATGGTTTCTATTATAAACAAAAATGCATTACCTGCTGGTTACAGAAAAATTGGGAACTACAGAAAAGCAAAAATGAGAATAAGAGTCCTCATATTACCCATATCTAAAGATTAACACTATGAACCTATCAGTGCCTTTTCATTGAGATTATGTGCATTTTATATTATTGAGATATGATTTGTATATTTTATATTTTACTTTATTCACTTGACAAAAGCATTTTCCCATTTATTATGCTTTTCAAAATATTTTCACAATATATTATTTCATAATGGATAACATTATTTATTTAGGTGCAATAATTTAGACATGTCTACCAATATTTTATTATGAAAAATTTCAAAAACAGAAGCAAGCAGAAAGAATTATATAGTGAAAACCATGTATCAGCCATCATGGTTCTACAATTAACATTTTGCTATACGTGCTCTATCACACATTTATCAATCTATCTATCCCTCTATCCACTCATTGATCCATGTTATGTTTTGAGACATTTTAAAGTAAGTTGTGGACTTTGATATAATTTATCTTAAACACTATATCGAGCATACCATTAATGCTAGTTCAATATGTTTGCAGTTCTTTTTCTTAGGTAAATTTTACATACAATGATATGTATAAATCTTAACCATGTTATTTAATGAATTTAGACAAATGCATACTCATGTGTAACCCAAATCCCTATCAAGATTCAGATTACATTACTATCACCTCAGAAAATTCCCTCATGCACCTTTCCCTCTCAATTCACATTCCTACTCCCTATACCCACAGAGGCGATGTTCCAATTTAAAACATCTATTCCAGAATTTCACAGAATTGGAAAAATACAAATGTGCTTTTTTATATAAGGCTTTTTGCACTTAGCATAATGACTGTGAGATTAATTTATGTGTAGAGTATACCATTAGTTTGTTCTTTTATCTTGCTGAGTAGCATTCCTTTAATTTACTCTCTTGCTAATGAACACGTAGGCTATTTCTAGCTTTTGCCTATTATTAATAAAACTGTTATGAACATTCTAATGAAAAGTTTTTGTGTGATATATGTCTTCATTTCATTTGGGTAAATACCTAGCAATGGAATTACTTTGCCATAAGATAGTTCTTTTGTGTGTGTGGGGGGCGGGGGAGTGGGGGTGCGGGAAGTGGGATAAATAAGTTTAATGTGTTAACAGTAGGCCAACAGGGGAGAACACCCCCCAAGGCCCCAGCCCTTCTGCCATGATGTCCTGGGACCTGCATGCTTGAGCTAGTCCCATGCCTGCCTCAGCTCTGAGGCCCTCAAGTCCCAGGGAAGGGTGGGAAAGGAAGGCGGACATCTGGGAGCTCAGCCCCCAGTTCAGGGAGGCAAACAGACTAGTTGAATTTGTCCTTCGAAAAATGCATCTCCAGATGCTAATCCATGAACTTTTTCTGAATTTCCTGTTTCTTCTGCTAATCTGAAGTGGGCGGCCCTATGGACTTCTATCTCTGGTCTGGTCATACATCATGTTTTCCACCATGCTGACATGTCTCACTAGCTAGATCTGACAGCTAGGACACCAAGCGGTTCCACCACTCCATCTTGTTGATCTTCTCCAAATGCACCATCTTGCCATCCTCAGTGAGCCTTGAGCTCTTCTCTACCTTCACCTTGTTGTAGAGCTCTCTGTCAATGACTGCCAGCTGCCCCTTGAATCCCACCCAGAGGTGCTGCCACTGGATGTCCACTACCACATCCTTCTCCTTCAGCTGGAATTTGACACAGAAGGGCATAGCCAGATCCAGCTCCAGCAGGGTCTGGGTCCAGGGATAATTGGACAGGTTTGTCCCACTGCCAAGGTTGGCCTTCAGTTTCCCTTTGTCTTTCTCATCCTCCTCAGTCTCTTGCTTCTCTGGTGAGCCAAGGGTGCTATTCTCAAGCTGGGTCTAATGATTCTCTGCATCTTTTTTCTGGTCAATCTCCAGCTACAGCTTCTCTGCCTCCTCACTTCTCAGCTCCTTGATTTGGGGCCCAGAGCTCTTTGACTTGGCTTTTATATAGAGTTATATAAGAATTTGTCATATTTTCCAAAATGAGCCAGGTATATAGGGATATAAGAATTTTTAACCTGTGTCATTTTTTGGTAAATTGTATTTCTTAAGGAATTTGTCCTTTCGGTTGTCAAATTTGTTAGAATAAAATTGTTTGTAATATTCCCTTATTATACTTTTAATGTCTATGGGATCTACTGTGAGAATCCCTCTTTCATTCCTGATACTGAAGATTTATGTTTTTTCTCACTCTCTTTCTCTAGATAGGGGATTTTCAAATTTGTTGACCTATTCGAAGAAATACTGTTGGTTTTGTAAATTTTCTGTATTGTTGGTTTATTTTATGTTTCATTGATTTCTGTTTTTATGTTTATTTTCTTCATTTTACTTAGTTTGGATTTAATTTGTTCTTTTTCTAGCTTCTTAAGATAAAAACTAAGGTCGTTGATTTAGAATGTTTCTTCTTTTTTCATATAAGCATATTAGATTATAAAGTTTTCTCAAAGTTATACTTTTGCTGAATTCCACAAATTTTGATAAAATGTATCCTTATAATCATTTCAAAATATTTTCTACTTTCCCTAATGATTTCTTCTTTGATCCAAAGTATGTTATTTAATTTCCAAATATTTCTGTTTTATAGATTTTTTTACTAGTATATAACTTAATTTTTGTTATCAAAAAACATACTCCATATAATTTCAATCTTTTAAAATTTTTCAAGACTTGTTTTACAGCTGAGCATATGATCTGTCTCGGTGAATGTTCCCTGTGCACTTGAAAAGAATGAGTGTTCCAATGTAGTCCACAAATGTTGATTAGGTCAAGCTAATTTACAGTGTTATTCAAATCTTCTATATCCTGTTTAGAAGATTTTTATTTTAATCTAGTTGTCATATTAATTACTGAAAGCGATATTAGTTAATATCCACCTCTGACAGTAGATTTATCTATTTTTCTCCCTTTGGTTCCATCAGTTTTTTTCTTTGTGTATTCTGAATCTCTGTTATTAGGTACTGTAATAGTTTTCTATCACTGCGCTAAACAAATTATCATAAACAGTGGCTTAAAATAATCCAAATTTATTATCTTACCGTTCTGTAGGTTAGAAATTAATGTGGGTCTCACTGGGTTAAAATCAAGCTACTTCATTCTTCCTTCTGGAGGGCTATCTTCCTTCTGGAGTTGCTAAGAGAAAATTCACTTTTTCCAGCTTCTATAGGCTGCCCAAATTCCTTGGCTCATGGTCCCCTTCCTCCATCTTTAAATCCAGCAGTGGTGGGTCAATTCCTTCTCATATCACATCACTCCGATCTCCTCTTCTGTAGTTAAATCTCCCTATTCCTCTTCTTTTCTGACTTCCTCTTCCACTGTTATGGTTACACTGCATTCATATGAATAATCAAGGATAACTTCCCCACTTTAGGTCAGCAACCTTAATTCTCCTTTGTCATATAATGTGTCATATTTACAGGTTCCAGAGATTAGGATGCAGATACCTTGGGACAGGGGACCAGTGTTCTGTTCCCACAGTGGCCTACAGTTATGATTATGCCTTCCTAATGAATTAATCCTTCTGTCATTAGGAATAGTCTCTCTTTGTCTCTTGTAATATTCTTTGTTTTGAAGTCTACTTTGATTTTAATGTAGCTTCACCAGCTTTTTATGAAACTGCTTGCATGGTATGTCATTCTCATCCTTTTATTTTCAATTTATCTGTATCTTTACATCTAAAGTTTGTTTCTTATAGGTAGAATATAGTTGGATCTTCTATCTATATTATCTAGTCTGACAATCTTTACCTTTAATGATATTGTTTAGAACAATTATACTTAATACAATTATTGATATGGTTATGGTTAGGCCTACCATTTTGCTATTCGATTCCTTTTTTCCAATTTATTTTTTGTTAATCTGTTCTTCCTTCTTTGCTTTTTTGAGGTTAATTCAATATTCCTTAGTATTCCATTTTAGTTCCAATATGGCTTTTTACCTATACGT
The DNA here is from genome assembly GCF_902729225.1 of Pteropus medius. Lineage (NCBI taxonomy): Eukaryota > Metazoa > Chordata > Mammalia > Chiroptera > Pteropodidae > Pteropus > Pteropus medius. The sequence continues at coordinate 21,757,234 of NW_024344378.1, read as the reverse complement.
TTTTGTCATTACTTTTTAAGTGATTACTTACTTATGTACCTTACTTATCACAATCTTCTTAGAGTAAGTGTACTACTTCACATAAAGAATCTTACAACAATAAAAATTTCATTAACTGCCTCTTCCCTTCCTCATCCATTGTAGTATTATTGCCACATAATTTTACATCTATATGTTATAAACCACATAATACAATGTTATATTTTTGCATTAGAGTCAGTCATTTTTAAAGAAATTAAGAAAAAAATAGTCTTTTATATTTATCCACGGGTTTATCATTCCTAATGCTTTTCATTATTTTTTGAGATTCCAGTTTCTTCTGATGATACTGCCTTTCTGTCTGAAGACTTCCTTTAGTATTTCTTGTAGTACAGTTATATTGGCTTTCATTTATCAAAAACATCTTTATTTCAGTTTCATTTTTAAAGAACATTTTTGCTAGAGATAGAATTCTGGCTTGACTTTTTTCTTTAGCACTTTAAAAATATTGTTTCATCACCTTCTATCCTCTGTTGCTTCTGGGGTCAAGTTAGTCATCATTTGTGTCTTGTTCCTGTATGTAAAGTGTCATTTTTGTCTGAATACATTGAAGATTTTCTCCTGATCTTTGGTCTCAGCAGTTTGTCTATGATATGCCCAGGCATGATTTTCCTTATATTTATCCTTCTTAGGGGTTACCTAGCTTCTTGGTTCTGTAAGTTAATATTTTTCACCAAATTTGAGAGTAGTACAGATTTGGTTTCTTCAGAAAATGTTTCTGTTCCATTATCTCTCTCTTCTCCTCTGGTCTCTAATTACACAGATGTTAGACCAGTTAATATTGGCAACGAGGTTGCTAAAACCTCAATTCTTCTGAGTATCTTTTCTCTGTTCTTTAATTGTATAATTTCTATTGATCTGTATACAAGTTCACTAACTCTTTCTTCTATAGTTTCCAATCTCTTGTTAAGCCCAGTGAGTTTTTCATTTCAGTTATTCTTTTTATTTCTTTAAGAATTTCATTTGGTTCTTTTTTATACATATTGTTTCTATTTCACCGCTGATATTTTTCCCATGGATTCACTCAATATGGACATTTTCCCTTTGATTATTTGAATATATTGGCAAGAGCTTCTTTAAAACCTTCATCAGGTAATTCTATTCTCTGGGTCATCTCAGGGTTTCTATATTTTCCTCATTCTCTTGGCCAGGAGTCACATTTTCCTGTTTCTTTGCATGTCTAGTAATCTTTAATTGTATACTAAAAAGTGTGGGTGATATGCTGTAGAGACAGAAGAGTATTGATTTGGATATAGCAGGAAGTTGAGTGAATGGCTGATTATCTTGTTCTTGCAGCAGCTTCAATTGATACCTTGTTAGGGTGAGTCTGTTTTGGTTACACATTAGACTTAGGGAAGATCCTTATCCTGGGACACAGATTTCATTCCTGAAGCATAACTCTTTTAGTTTTCACTGCAAAGCACAACATGTTTATTAAGCCTCTCTAAATTTCTGAGGTTTACATTCCAATATCTGTTTCTCAAGTGATAGCAGCTGAAATCTCTGTTCAATTTTTTAAGGCTTTCAGCTGTTGTTTTCTAGCAGGCTTCTTGGAGTCTCCCTTGAAAATGCACATTTTAGGGATCAGGCACAGATTTGAGGTAAGTTTAGCTTATATATATATTTGTTGTTTTGCCCCATAGATTCTTCTTTCCTGTCCTCTGACTGCTTCTAACACCTCAAACCAATGTCACATGTATTTCATATGGGTTCTAGCCACCTCACACTGCATGGATTTTTAAGCAACCACAGATCTCACCAGTACCATTTACTTCTTTCAAGGATTGAATAACTTCTCTAGTTTTTGCTTCCTTTTGTCATTGTTGTGTGTGTGTGTATTTTGTCCAGATTTATCAGTGATGTCTGCTACAAGCTACTCCACCATTCCTGTAATTACAGCTTCATCTCAGCAACTCTTGCTGGGTTTTCTGCATGGGTTGGTGGGCAGCAGCAATCATTAAGTCATGTATCTTGGTCTTCAAAATCCAAGAGCCTAAACTTTTTAAATAAAATAATCTAATTATATAGATTTGTTTATTTATGACTTCAGACCCAGAGTTCTGGTCGTTCAAGCTCCAAGCCCAGTACTCCAGTATTGAAATCATTCTTTTGGCTACCTGTATATAGGTATATATTGACAATTCTATGTTAGTTATTTTTTCCCCTGATAATGACTCTTGATTTCCTTTACATTATTAAGAAATTTTCACTCAGCATTTTCCAGGATTAGAGAAACATGGCATTTGGCTTTAATTTTTACCCAGTCCTCCTGGCCAAGATTTCCTGGAATTGCTCCCTGACTAGTCCAAGTCTTGACTGAAAACTATAGCTAAAAACTATAGCTGGAAGGAATAAATGGCAGATTCCAGGTGCTACTTGTTGTCCTCAAATGAGTACTGATCCTGGAGCCAAAAGAAACACAACCCATTGCCTGCTTTGGGGCTATTTTTAGAGTAGTTGCACATCTTTATCTTGAGAATTGGCCAATATTTTTAAAGTAGCTAATAAACAAAATGTATTTATAAAAAAATATATTTCTCCATTATAAAAAATACCGTGCCCACTTCATTCCATTTGCATTAAAAAGAGTGCTTGATTAGGGAAGAACAGCATTCTCTGACCTCTCCCTGTCAGCTATGATAATTGAGCAAGCCTTATATTCTTACCCATTAATATTTATACGCTAATCTCATTATTTTCCCCTACAAATACAAGTTTTTCAAGCTTCAGCCTTTATCCTACATTGTCCAGATAGCCTTTGGTGAGGAACCTGAAGAGGATTTGAATTCCTCCACTAGAATATAATATTTTCAGTAAAAGATCATTGTCTTGTTATCAAAGGCATCAATAATTAAGAGAATAGCCCTTAGAGTGAGACAGACCCAAACTTCAAGTTCAAAATTTGCCACTTTCTATGAAATCTTTGGATTTTACACAACTTCCTGTAAATTGCAGAAAAAATAGAGATAAAAATAGTCCCTACCTCATTTTATTGTTATGAGGATCAGATACAGTAAGGCATATAAGTCTGCAATAGTTCCTGCCATATTGTTATTATTATCATTGTTATTATTTCTCCCCATAGTAAATGCCCGATAAGCAATTGCCTAAATAAGCACTTATTGGATTAAATAAATGCTACTTTGGTAAATGAGAAAAACACATATATTACAAAAACAAGTTATAAAAAAAGAACTAAGAAAGAGAATTAGTGAAGAACCTATTTTTGACAGGATCATCAGGGAAGGCCTCTTGAAGATGACATGGAAGCTGAGTCTTAAGAGAGAAAAAGGAGACAGCCACACAAAAAAGGGGGAGAACCTCATTCCAGGCAGAGGAATAGCATGCACAAAGATCTTGAGGCAGACATGCATATGAACTTTCTAAGAACTGAAAGACCACCAGTGTGTTGAGACAGATGGAGTAAGGGCAGAATGGCACCAGATGTGGTCAGAGGTAGCAAAGATCAAACACAGAGGGCCTTAGAGGCTGGAGTAGAAAGTTTGGCTTTTGGTCTAAGTGTTAACACTGAAGGGTTTTAAGCAAAATAATGACAAGATCATCAGACTTAACCCATGACTCACAAAAACCATTTGAAGGATGATAAGAATTTCTGAAAATATTTGGAACTTGTTTATGGAAACTAAAAGTATAAATGTAGAATAAAATATTTTCTATTATTACTGAAGTTATTGATTACCAACAAACCAAAAATCATTTTGGGATACTTAATAAAGATTTTTGTCTACTACTCTTTCTTTCACATATATCATGAATATGTAGGGAATATTGTTATCCACTTAAAATGGAGGAAGACAAGAGTTAATGAGCCAGGCAGGAAGGGTTAGAGTAACTGAGAAAGATGGCCATATTTGACAGCTATGAGGGCACAGAATGGGAGCACTTAATCTGAGCTATGAGGACCACAGTAGAAGAGGGATGATTTAGAAGATGCTGTGGGATAGATTCCTTATCAAAAGGAAGGGCAGGATTCCAGTATAAAATTGTGGGACACTGTAAGATGTTGGATATTCCAACACAAATGCCATAAGGAGACTTAAAGAAAATGTAGATTTATATATCAGATCATTATCTTTACAAGTTAATTGCCCCTCATGTTAACATATCTTTGTCACTGTAACCTTCTTCCTGGAATGGTGGGGTTTATTCTTTCTTGAAGCTGCTTTATTCTCTTTATATATATATACAAATATATATATATATATATTTGTATTTGCCGCATATTAGTAACTCTCTTACTAATTAAGACCATTGCCATAAATATAATGAAGTGTTTCTATTTTCACATGATATATTGAGTAATTAACAATATTTCCTCTCTTAAGGAAATTTAGTCCCAAGGTAAAGCTTAGGGGAAAATGGTGGCATGTTCAGATTTTCATTACTCGTTCACTGATAATAGGTTAATTTAAGTGTACATAATAGCTGAGCTTTACAAAATGTGTCAGTGTTGTTTTTTTAAAAAATTATATTACTATGAGATTGTCACAAGAACAGCTTTGAAGTTAGTTTTAACTTTTTTCTTGGAGGATGAAGTATAGCTTGTCAAATATCGGCTATAAACTTCATGACAACTAATTATCTTTCATTTCACAGCAAGTGATAATAAGAGCAAAAATGGTGAATACCTACTGTTGCCAGGTAACTGCATCCACTGTGCTTCCTGCCACCTTCATGAATCTGTAAAGAACAGAAAGAACAAAGATATTGCAACTTAAAGCAAACCATATCCCCAGGGTTAAAATGAAATAAACTGAGACACAGATCAGGTCAATCCCTGGGCAGCTATGCTTTCTGAGAGGATCCGCAGCCGCAATCATGGCCCATCCACAGCTATTGGAAGTTAAATTGTACAGAGGTAAAGGTAATCATACTTTCGGCTCTTCATACATCCTTTGCCATCTAGAAATCAAGACCTCAATTCAACATTATGTCTGTCTTCCTAAGCCCATGCCCAATAGCTCCCACCTCACTTTTCCTATGATCTAAACTTATCTGTTCCATTTCCTATTCTCCAAGAACTCTGAGATCTGCTAGGAAACAAATAAATGATTATATTTCCCAAGGATCACAAAACAATAGATGCCTTTGAAAAACCTCAGACCTCTCCTTTTGAAGAGATTGGGAAAACCCAAGATATTTGTACAAGTATAAAGTGCTACCAAATATGCTGCAATGATGAGCTGCTACACCTGTCTAAATGTAGAAACCTGGACACCATATAGAGAAATCTAACCATTTCTGGAGCAGCTAAGTAGAGAATTGAGCATCATCTGACAAGCATGCTCAGCTCAAAAGGGCAACCAGACCTGTTTCCCTGCAAAGCACACAGCAAAGTCTTCCTAGCAATTCCCCACCCTCCTGCACTCCTAGAAGTTCCACTAGAACAAAAAGGCCAGGAGGCAGCATCTGAAGCCTTACAGATGCCACAAAGTATTAAGAGTAAGTGGAGGACAGGAGAAGGAAATGAGGAGGAGGAGGCAGTTTGGCTCCTCCTTGTCTGCATGGTTTTTGACTTTTTTTTCTCCTCCACTACCATTTGCCAGCCCAGAAGCAAGAACTTGGGAAATGGAACATGTGAGTGATCAAGGCATGAAACTGGTTAGATGGGATCAATTATAACATAAACGGGGATTGGAGTAAATACATTTACTGAGTACCTACACAGTACTAGGCATTCACATGTATTATTTCCTAAAATTTTCAAAACTGCTTTGCTTGACGAGGTGGATATTATTAATCCTATCATATAGATTACTAACTTCTCTACTGGCTAGAGAAGTAGCATCTCCAGATACCCCAAACAGCCCATTTTTATGGGGTTATGCTACCCCTCCTAGTAGCACTCCTTGGGAAGCAGGGCACAGGTACCTTCTGCTTTTGGAACCCATGGGTTTCTCTTGCTCATCTCCTCATCTCTTTTCTCCAGCCCAGGAAGATTTCTTGAGTCTGGGAGGGTAGCTCCACTCTCCTCACTATTTCCAGCCCTGTGACAAGGATTCCCCCTTTGGAATTCAAAAGCCAGAAAGGTTTGTGCATTCTCCTTTCCATCCTATCAGGTTCTACCTCTGAGTCAATAAGCATACAACCAAGCTACCTGCTTGAATAGAGAAGAGAAAAATGGAAAAATGGTAAAATACAGGAAGAATGAAAACAGATTAGCATCCAAAATACAATCCCTGCCACATATATATTCTAAACAGTGGACACCTGATGATAATCTTACAAGTAGGATCACCCAAAAATAGAGGGCAGGATGAAATTTTGTACTCCCTCCCCAGGATATTTTAAAAATTAGAAAACCTAGACAAACTCAGATAAAAGTATAATTTTTAAAAAAGAAATAAAATGCTTTAAAATACATTTACATGAACTTTACTCCTCCAAGATAATTCCTAAAATCAGAACTAGAAATACTATTTTATGGAAAACTGTCTCCATTCACATATAAAAATAACCATAGTGAAAATAACACTAACATTTATAGTGCTTTCTCATTATAAATTTTTTTTTGGCTTCTTATGTGTATTTTGTATAACCCTGGAAACAATTCTGATTCCAAATCCTACCCTCTTTTTAGGATCCTATGCTGCCTCCAAGCTATTTTCACTGAGGCTAGGAAGTACAGTACAACTCTGAGATGCAAAAAATAAGCTGAATTTTTTGCCTTCAGAAAATACTACCATATTTATCAGAAAAAGAGTAAAGGCCTGAGCACATTCTTTGTTTGTTGGCTTCCTCTCACGACTTGAGCATTTCAGATCCTATTTATAAGACTATATGTTGGAGCAAGTATCAAAAAGTGACTGATTTAGGGCCTCTGCTATAAGGCAACCACAATAAAGTTGAGAAGACAGACACTGAGACAATTAGCTATCAGAGTCTCTATATGCTGTACTACGTTGTGTACAAACTAACTGCTGTGGGACAGCGGTCAAGGGAGCACTTAAATTTACTTCTGTGGTCTTAGAAGAGGGATAATCATTGAGAAAAGCCTCACACTGTACATGACAGTGAATCTGGCATTGAGAGAAGGGTAAGGTTTGGCCATGAAGAGCAGGCTAGGAATAGGAACAGCAAGAACTGATCATAGTGAATGTGTTCTCAGGAATCCAGTGTGGCTGGCTGTCAGGTGATAGGTAAGGAGGTGGCAGAAGGTCAGACCAGGTTGTGATGCTATTACCGTTGGGACCTATCGGAGTTCGGGAGTTTGGTGTCTCCCGAATGGCAGGGGTAACAGCACAAAAATGTAGTTACCACTTTTTCTTGGTTCTTTCTCATTAATGCAGTGAAGAATCACAGGTCAGTGAGATTTAGAAAAGATTTATCAAAAGTATATCTCAGAAAGACAAAGAATGACCCAAGGAGGCACATGGTCCCAGTGAAGAGCTGTAACAGAGCGCTGTTATCACAATAACCAACACGAACGGGCCACAAAAGGCCACACGAAAGGCCACCAAAAGGCCACATAAAAGGACACAAAATGGACCCAGAAGTGGGAATGTCTGTATTATATCTGGGCCGTGGTGGGGTGGTTCCAAAAGCATTCCTACGTGACTGGCAAATGAGGTCAATTTGATTGACACCTAGCTACTATATAACTCTTTGCCTAGTGCGTATGTGCTTACCCAGAATTCAGTCTATTCTAAGGAGATTCATGAACTTCCGAACATAAAAATAGCATTCTAGTGAAGCTTAAGTTGTAGGCAAATTAGGGTAGTACCTCTGTGCAGGTGTCTGTAGCCAGATTAGGCCAGCTAAGACTATGACCCTTCTTTCCCTTTAGGGATGCAAGAGGAATTCTTTAACTATTAACAGGGTGTTCTCTGGGCAGTCTTTAGGCTGAGCCCCTATTCCTTTGTTCCCCATCACTCACGTCTGACTAGATACCTAACAATGTTAACATGTCTGGCCTTTATTCTTTAAGAACTAGGTGCAATTCCATGTCCTATTTATCTTTGTAAGACTAATACTCAACACATCACTGTAAAATATAGCTAGGTACTCCTTCACATATATTGTTGGATTTATCCTGTATTTAAACAAGAGAGGGAGTGTCGGGATCAGACTGGAATTTCAGGAAACTCACTTTGGCTATGGTAAAGGTGAAAGGAAATGGTGTGGACAAACTGGCAGATGAATATATAAGATAGGAGACTTTGAGATGTGAGAATGAAAAAAAGACACAATTGAGAAACACTGTTGAAGCACTCAAGAGGACTTGGCAGGTGAGTTTAAATGAGGGAGAGGAATAAGAGAAGATCCTGAAGTTTTAATCGCGGTAATGTCATTGCCCAGATGGGCAACCTAGAACAGACTTTTGATGCTGATGTTGGTGAATGTTTTCCAATCCTCTTGAATATGCCTCAAAGAACTTGAAGTAAATAAGTCATTGGTGGTAACAGTTATGAATTCACAAGAAAATTAGGAGGAAAAAAATAATCATCAATGTCCTGCTTGGCTAAAAGGCTCTGGACAGGCAATTAAAAACACATTTAATTTGGCATTTTAGAAGCTGGAAAATGGTTCTTCGTGATACTATAATCTAGAAATCCTCATATGCATTGGATAGTTTATTCTGCTATACGTTGATAATTAAGTACTTAAATAACCTTCCATTATCAAACATAGCACTATAAAAGGATTGGGAAAACTATAGTTAGGAATATTTAAAGTAATGCTAATGTTTTCTCCCCACATTCCTATGCCATATAATCCTCAGTGAAAATCCACAAAATCTATAATTAAATATAAAATTTAATGGGTCCACATATAGAATATTATTTAGTTTATAGAGAAATACTTTAAAATTGAAAATAGAAAAAGACCTACCATTATCCTGGACAGGAAAATCAATTATTTTTCCTAAACAAATTTATGAGTTTAATAAAATTCTAATAAAAAAATCAAAGCGGATATTTTTGAAAGTTTATAAAATCATTCTTTCATTTGAAGAAAATAAGAAAATTCTGAAAAAATGGAATAATGAATGGAAATTTATCTGAGCTACCATTTGTAAAAATATACCATAAAAGCTGCAATAATTAAAACTTTCTTAGCTTGGAAATTAGTAAGGAGATCTATGGAGCACAAGATTTTTAAAAAAAATTTATACATAAGAATAGATTACATGAAAAAATTAGTATATGAAAAAAACAAAACACTTTTTAAATATGGGTTTGGGCTATTTGAAAAAAATTAAACTCAGTTCTTCACCTACTATCTTATTTTGTATAAGAAATCAAAATAGTAAAATATAGTTTAGTTTAATTATATTTTAATATTATTTCAATCACAATTTAATATTTTTAAACAAATAATATTATCTTCTTCACTTTAGTAGTATATTGAAGCAGCAGAAAAGTTGTTTTAGCTGACTTTTAGAAAACACCCTTATATGATATTTCTACTTTCACATGAAAATTGCTATAAACTATATATTTTTTCCCTTTTAACAAAATGATGAGACCAACTTCAAACATATGGAAACGTTTCTACACTTATTCTGAGGAGGAAAAATCTAATTTGCAAATAATGTCAAACAAAATATGTATTTCCAAATACTACCAGGATGACCAAATATACCCTTGTTTTTTGAGATCTGTAAAAACTCATCTAAAATGGGGTAAATGTTCTGTTTTTAGAAGTCCTAAATGATATTATAAAAAAAAACCCTAGAAATACAAAACCAACCACAGAAATAACACATAAAAGAAACTGATTAAACTCTAAAAAAAAAGTTTTTTACATTATAGCCAATGAGTTTGGGGGAATTCTCCCCACGCCTATGCTCCTTCTTGAAAATTAGGGCTCACTATATCTCCTTTATATCTATGTCATTTCTATACTCTGTTTTAAAACTGTTTTATTAAAGTACAATTGGCATATAATATCATATTAGTTTCAGGTGTTTTTATATCTATATTGGCACCGTGGAGGACATCTAGTCCAAAAAGATGATAATTTTCTTTATTCAAATCTAACATTGATGGATTCTTCTGCTCTCTAGTTCTGCCTGTTTCTCAGAAACTGGCCCAAACCACATAAATGAATAACTTCAACACAGCTGCAGAATACTCAGCAGCAGTAATATTAGAGGCGGAATAACATGTACACAGATTACTCCTGTCAAGAATGAAATACCACTGGGAAAGTGAAATTCCATTTAGGGTCTGGTATTATCCAAGGATTTTCAACCACCCACTTCCATTCTAATCTCTAGATTTAGGTCTATGAATGTACAGATAAAGGATAACTCGGGATGTGAAAAACAACAAGAGGGGAAGAACTTGGTTTTCCAAGGTTGGATGTCTCCATACCTGAATTATGAAGGCAGACATTCTAGACGATTATCTCAGAGAACAGGAGGGGTCTGCCCTCATGCTGACATTCAGTCATGCGAAGGATAATAGAGGGGAGGGGCAGGACCTCATATCAAAGGAAATTGGCCAGTGCCAGGCAGACCTTTCAGTATTGGGAAATCTTTCCCATTGGAGCCAATCTGCTGCTATGGAAAAAAACCCCCAAAATATCCCTTTTCATTGTGAGAGTTCCTTTCCTCCCCCAAGAGACCCCAAATCTGGGAGAATTTCTTTCCTTTGTTATCCACCTGCATATATGATGCATCTGAAATATTGTTGAGTCTTCTCTCCTAGGGCATATCACAGCTCTCTCTTATAATAAGGCACATCTTTATTCATGGTCTTTGGGGTTTGATTTCTACTTCTGGACCACAGTGTTCAATGATAAAAAATGGATTCTGAATTTTTCTCCCTGGAAAGAGGATAAATCCTTCACAGGGAACTGGATGTCTAAATGAGTATAAACTTCAGTAACGGTAGGCAGCTTGATCTTTATTCTCTTGTCCAAAAAGAGAATCTTTGGTTATGTAACTAACATGAATAAGATATGACAGACATTCTACACAAAAGCCTAGAAAAAACTTGTGAGGAAATTATTCATCTTGAGTTATAGCAAACAAGGCATCTTTCATTTGGTCTAAAGCCAGTTACTTTTCCATAGCTAATAATACTTTGAACTATACTAGGTGCTGCACTGAACAAATAAAAATATTGATGCCTCTCTCTCTCTCCCTCCCTTTCTCTTACTCTCCCCTACTTTGAAGCCTCCTTTTCTCTCTTCCTGGCTGCTCCCTTCCTTTTCTCTCCCTACCCCCATTTATATAACAGTATATTGGCGGTAGGCTATATGTTCTTTGACCTTAATGACTAGTGCAGCTCTTTATTTAAGCTTCCCTTCTAGCTTAAATTTCCTTCATTTGATAGATTTATAGAGCTTTTAATATACAGGGACTTGAGATGGGTGAAACTTTTCAATCAATCTCTCTTGCCAATAATCTAAATCTATGAGGTTTAATTTAAGGAGGTTCTTGAATAAAGGAAAAAATAAGTTAGCTATAATTTACTGATTGTAGGTACTTGGTATTTAGTTTATATAATGTGCAACCCTATAAGGTTGGAATTATCACTTTCATTTTATAGATGAAAAAATATGCTCAAGATCACCTAGGTAATATTGAAGAGCTGAGAGTCAAACCTAGTTCTGACTCTAAAGTGCTTATTTTAACAATGCAAAGCTGGCAAATTTGTGATATGTGTGGTGCTACTCCCTTTTTCTGAGTCTATGGTAGATTTGGTATAGATCTCAATACTCTCTCACTAATCTCAGAATCGGCCTAAGAATCCTTCTTAAGATAGGGTTCCAAGCACTATTACCTAGAATTGGCCCCCAAGATGAAGCCTATTTGCTGCTGGGTGTGGGGGAGGGTTGGAAGGAAGGAGGCTATATAAGATAATGTCTGGAATGAAATGGAGGCAGATGTGAGACAATACATAAAGGACAAAATAGGTTTGCTTGATTAAATTCAAGACAAATGGCAGGGGTATGAGGGATGATGAGAGAAGACATTGAAACAGATCTGGAAGGCTATGGCTGGAGCTGGAAGGTGCTGGTTAGAGGAATATTATGATAGACATGTCCTGACAGTCTAAAATGCTGATGAGGAAGTCATAAAGACTTGGATGCAAGGAAAGAAGGCTATAACTGACCTGATATGATTTGCTCTGGCAGTGGAGCCTGGTGGGAAGGAGGAAAAATGCATCAAGATGTTATGATAAAAAAGCAAACTTTCCAAAAGCTCAAGCCCTGGAATGAAGCTGAGACAAAGAGAGTGAACACTGTGAAACTAAGGTGAAGAAGGATTATAATTTTTTTGTAGTATGCCAGATCTGTGGCTTTGTTCAAGGAGGAAGCTTCAGGAAAACAGTACCACACGGGTCCAGGAGTCAGACAGATATCTAATTTAAGACCTGGCTCCAGAGCTATCAGCCATGTGACCTTAGATAAGTTGTCTAACCTCTCTGAACTTTTCAAATGGAGAGAACAGTCACTGCTTCCCAAGGATGTTGTGAAGATTAACAAGATAATATACATGAAGGAACATGAGTATTGCCCAGTAATACCGTTGGCATTTGATAAATGTAAATTTGGTAAATAATTTAACATCAGTGTACCTCCATTCCTTGATCTGTAAAATAAAGATAATAAAACCTGCTCTGCCTATATTACAGGACAGTGGTTCTCATACTTTGATGTGCAAATAATCTTTTGGGGACCCATTCAAAATGCCAATCTATCTAAGTCCTATTTCCACACATTCTATTTCTGTAGGTCTGGGCTGGAGCCTAAGAACTATGCTGCATTTTTAAAACATGCTGCATTTTTAAGCTCTCCAGGTACTTCTAATGCAGGATAGTCATGGGCCACACCCTGATCTTAGTAGCATCTGATAGGGTAGACCATTCTTGGAGGAAAAAGTAGGGTTCTAAGGGAAAGCAGAAGAAGAAAGGGAGGAAAGGAATGGAAGAAAGGAAAGTAAGGAAGACTATTTCCCAATACCATCTGTGTCAAATCTAAGTCTATGTCCCAGTATTCCAGTCTCTTTCTCCAATGTTCTTTCTAACCCCATGTGGCTTCTCTGACATTAGAGGAAGAGAGAAACATCTTTAATCATAATGGAAATAACTGATAACCTCAGGCATGGGTAAGGAATTAGGCTGTTTCTCTAATCAGGAAATAAATCCTTTCCAGGAAAAAATAATAAAGAAAGCAAGTTTGGAATTAAGTAGTCATTAACGCAATTCTCAGCTGGAGAGCAGACCTTTGCAGTAGCCAGTGCTTCCTTGTTAATGAGCACTGAACAGCTGCTTGGAGGCCTTGCTTGTCTCTAGAGGCAGAGATGGAAACTCTCTTCTTATGAACTAATAGGAATAAATTGTCCTCTCCTCTTGTAATTTGGTCAAGTCATAATTCTTTCACAGTTGAACTAAAACAAAACAATTATTAGGAATAACACTGTAATAATCACTCTATGCACTAAATTGTCCCCAGGCATGCATCTTCCCACTACAAACTAGAATGTGGTATAAGTGGGTTTCTAGGCAGGAGGTAGAGTTGTGATCACCTTCATTTTATTGACATGTTATTGTAGCTAATCAGAAAGGTTTCTGTCCTCACTCAATTCTCTGAACTGCTTAGAAGGCTACATTGAGTCATATACAAAAAAGCAGTTAGAAAAATCCGCTTTTTCATCTTTGAAATATACTTGTTACTCTTAACAACTGAGGCTGCCATATCTTTAGGTGTTAACTGTACCAGAAACTGTGCTAAGCTCTTTAAATTCATGATCTCATTTAACTTCCCAACAAGCCTAAGAAATAGGTAATTTCATTTACAGATGAGGAGATTGAGGTTTTAGAGATTAAATAATTCCTCAAGATGATCTACCTAGTAGCTAACCTGGGTCTCGTCTAGTTCCAAAGTACATACACTTTACCATGCTGCTTTTTTTCCTCCCCCAATCCTGCTATATTGACTCACTACAATAGAAAACAGAAGGCTGCTGTTTTAGTATGTCTGTATGGAGGAAGAGACCCATGAAGTAAAAAGATGCCTATGGCCCACAAAAGTCATAATGGGAGCCTATGTATAGGAATATAGTGGTTTCCATCCTTATACACCCATAAAACCTTCATTGTTACCTATACTTTGAGTATAAGTGGAGTCTATATATCAGCATTAGGCACTTAGTAGAAGTACTGGTAATTAGACACAACTAGAGATAGAGATTCTAGATTTAAAAAGGCAATTTTTTGGTTTCTGGTTTGTAGACTATTGAGCATATAACATATACCATGTGGTCTGCTGTGATGGATATGACTGGCGTTTACCTTCTAATTTCCTTCTGCTTTTATCCTCTTTTGCCAAATCAGAATGCTTTCTATAGCTATTTGGGCCACTGCAGGAACTAAAGGCCCTGTGTAGCTTTCTGTTCTAACACAGATTCAGACTAGAATATTTTACCAGCAACTCTAGGATGTTAAGATAACTTCCATTCTTCATTTATTCATTGAACAAATTTGAGCACCTACTATATAGTAGACTTTTTGCCAGTACTGCATATACATTGGTAAATACAGCAGACATACTTCCTGCCCTCATGGAGTTTATAATTCATACCCAACAAATAAACGAACGATAAATATATAGTTACAAATTATGATAAATGACATGAAAAGAACTGACAGATTGTGTTGATAGAGAATTACTTAGCTAGGTTACTCAAGGAAGGGCCATGATGGATGAAGAGAAAACAGACACGTGGCAAGTGGAGAGAACACTCTAGGTAGACAGAAGAGTATATGTGAAGGCTCCCAGATAAAGAGAAGCTTAGCACATACCAGGCCAGTGAGGCCTGAGTAAGGTAAGTCAAAGGGAAAGCTGGAGAAGATAAGAATGAAGAGCCAGAAAACAGTCAGATCATTCATAGTAGAACCTTGTCAGATGTGGTAAGATTAAATTTTATTCTAAGAGCAATGAAAAGTCATTAGAGTCTTTAGCAAGTGACTAACATCATGTGAATTATGTTTGTAAAAGATTTTTCTGGGAACTCAGTGGTAACTAGTTTGAAGAGGACAAGAATGGAAGTAAAAAGACCAGTAACTTCAGGTTCTGAGTTTTTCGAATTATAATTCTTTTGTTATGGTCTGCTCTACTACCATCCCTCACCTAAAGCAGGGTTCATATTCCAAGTCAATGTGGTTCATACTTGTTAGAGAAACACTAGTTTCTCAAGATAGTCTCTGAAAATAAGACTCTAATCAAATAAATTTAAGAAATTCTTCTTACTAAATCTCATTCTCAGCGATTCGGAATGTAATGTATTAAAGGTGCTGGCAAGTGTTTCAGAAAATTTGTGTATCCCAGTATTTCTCAAGCTTACTTGAACATGGAACCTTTTATTTTTTCCCCTCCACATAATGTTAATATCCTGCAGAACTGATATTTTCCAGAGCACATCTAAAGAAATACTACCACATAAGTCATTCTGACCAAGAGTTAACTCTATGTGCTTGCTTTACTGGGCCTCCTCTTCTCCACCTCTCTATTTATTATTTCGATGATTTAGACAGTATTTTCTGACTCCACATATGTTATATGAGGATATCAACCTTTGTATGTCTTACTTTGCTTTACTTCTACCATCTATTTTCTGTCACTGTCTCTTTACTTTTTTACATTGTAAAGGTTGACGAAGTTTTCATTCTTTTCGATAACCATAATTTTCTTCCTTGTTTCTGGATCTGGATCTCCTGTGAGACAGCTGTTGGATATCCTGAATTAATTCTCTATATCAATAATATTTTATCTCAAATTTTCTGTTTCTGTCTAAAGTTCTGTGTAGGGGAGATTTCCTTGATTTTATCTTCCAATTCTTTTATTGGACTTTTTCTTTTTAAAGCTTTTTGGAGATATAATTTAATACCATATGATCCACCATTTCAGTGTACAATTCAACAGTTTTTACTATAATTTCAGAGTTGTACAACAACAAATATAACATAATTCTAGAATATTTAATTTCAAAAAGGAATCTCATACGCATGAGCAGTCACTCTTCCTTTCCCCACAATATCTACCAGCCTTAAGCAACCACTAATCTGCTTTTTGTCTGTATGGATTTACCTATGCTAGACATTTCATATAAAGAGAATCATGCAATATTTGGCCTTTTGTGACTGGCTTCTTTCACTTAGCATAATGTTTTCAAGGTTCATCCATGTTGTAACATGTATTTGGTACTTCATTACCTTTTATTGTCAAATAATATTCCATTGTATAGACATACCGCATTCTATTTATCTATTCATCATTACACTGAATAATGCCACTATAAATATTTGCGTACAAGATTTTATGTGGACATACATTTTTATGTATCTTGGGTATATAACCAGGAGTGGAACTACTGAATCATATGGTAACTCTATGTTTAACCTTTTGAGTAACTGACAGACTGCTATCCAAAGCTGCTGTACCATATTACATTCTCACCAGCAGTATATGAGTGTTCCAATTTCTCCACACTCTCTACAATGTTTCTTCTTGTACATCTTCCTGATTATTGCTCATTTTAAAAATACGCTGTCTTTTTATTTTTGAGTTGTAGGAGTTCTTTATATGTATTCTGGATACAAGCTGCTTATCAGTTACATGACTTGCAAATATCTTCTCCCATTCTGTGTGTCTGTTCACATTTTTGATGGTGTCATTTGTTGCACAAAGGCTCCTAGTTTTGATGAGATCCAATGAGTCAATGTTTTCTTTATCAGTTATGCTTTCAATGTTGTATCTAAGAAATCATTGCATAACCTTTATTGGACTTAACTTCAGCACTTATATGTTTAGTTTAAAAAAATCTTTTTGTTCTAATTGTATTTTTTTCATAGAAATATGTTTTTATTCCATAAGTACAATATCTTACCATACCTTTATAAGGATGTTAATTCCAGGTTTTTATTTTGAAAGTTCTGATCTTGAGTTATAATTCTTCTTGGGTCAATGTTTAAATTTATTTATCTTAGTTTTTCTCTTTAATGCTACTGGTTTCCTTCTTAAGTCTTGGATATTTGGCTATCAATTCATATTTAAAAGTTGGGGACTAAGTAGATTCTTTTAGGTAGCAGGTGCAGATTTTTCTCAGCTGTAGAATATCTGGGTTTTTTAGTTAAGTCTCTCTTTTCACCGGATGTCTATTTTATGGGCATAGCTTCTTGACTAACACACTTCAATTTAGAGAGGGAGGAAGGGGAGGGCACAGACAGCCTTTGGCATAGGTATCCCATAATGCTTTACTCAGTGTTTTACTATACAGGAACTCCATCTTAGCAATATTAGCTCATCCCTAGGCAATTTCTTCAGTTTCTTTGGCGAAGGCTCCTAAGTTTTGGTTTGGCATTTGCTTGGAGATAATAGACTGAACTATCTTTCCTTTACATGGCAGGGTAGGAGACTTAAAATGATGGAAGAAGAGTTGAACTGTGGGTGTAGTCCCTCTGCAGACAGACTCTCATATAAACCTGTTGGCTTGGTCCCCGTTTCTCACCCCACCCTTCCAGACTCTAAGCCTATCTGCTAGGCTGATTGGGTATCTTCTCGCAGAGCCCATGTTCTCTGGGTTGCCACTTCCTTACTCTGCTTAATCGGTCAACAGGTTTCCCATTGTTAAACTGTCTTACAGAAACCTGTCAAAAATCTCTCATCTGTTGATTATCCCTCTTTTGTGTGTTTGTTATTACAGATTTGTTATTTATTAACTTTTACTAGGAATTGGAATAGTGGTTCCAGGAGGAATGGAGCTTGAGCTCATATCACTATCCTGAACTTGAAGCATACCCAATATATTTTAAAGCCATCTTCCATCACTCCAGAGATACTATATCCTGAGTAGAAATGTGCTTTCATTTTGGTGTAACTTCCTTTTGAAAAGCTCTTTTGTCTGCATGTAATGGCACTTGAAAGAGAGATGCTAACTGTTCAAAAGATGGAGGTCATCCTTTATTAATTCCTCCCATTTTCTCACCCCAATCTTGCTGAGATATCCATCAATAAATCATGTCTACCCTAACTTCTCACCATCTCTTCTGCCATTACCTTAACCCAATCTACCATCATTTCATACTGAAACATCCTCCTTACTGAGCTCTTTTGATCTCTTACTTTTGTACCTTAAAATCTATTTGGCACACAGAATAGGGTAAGTAGACTCTAGTATGTGTCACTGCACTTAGAAAATCCCTGTAATGGCTTTCCATTGCTCATAGAATAAAATGCACAACCTCTTTAGGATGATATACATGGTCCAGTAATGATTTGGTCCTTGCTTGCCTATGCATAGTCATCTCCTCCCATTCTCCTTTTGCTCACTATATTGCCCATCTCTCTATTCTTCAAATGCCTTAAACTTTTTTCTCATTCAAGACATTGACAAACACAACTCTGAACCTCTACCTAGAATTTTCTTCCATCTACTCTTTGAACAGATGGCTCCTTCATTCTTTTGTTCTAGACTTAAATAAATTGTTCCTCAGATAATTCTTTCTGATCACCTTGTCCAAATACCTCCTAGTCCCAAGTATCCTGATCATCTCCTTCACAAAAGTATAAACAATTAATAATAATTTGTTTTCTTATGTACTGTGGCTCTCTCTTGGCTTTATTCATCAACATATACCCAGCACTTAAGCAATAATAAAACACAAAATAACTTTTCAATAAATATTTATCGAGAAGGCATTTAGTATTCATTTCACTATGATTTAAAGGCCTGAAAAGGAACCTTAGTAAACATGCTTTCAATGAATATCTACTTTTCTTGATATTACCAAAAAATAGACTAGGTCTTTACTCAATAGCAGACATAGCAATAAACTCTAAATAAATTAAAAGAGTCTAATATTTAAAATTAAAATATTAAAAAAGTCTAGACGAAAATGAAAGAGTAACTTTATCCCAACTGTATAAAAGAGGAAACAAAGACTATCAACAAGAAAGTAGGCAAGATCAATTATAATAAAAATAAACTTCTGAAACAATAAAAATATATTTCAAATTAATAAAAAAGTAATAGATTAAAATTGTCATTACATAGATGATACACAAAAGTTTACAAAAGGAAAACAGAGGAAACTGATATAACCCCAAAGAACAATTCTTTATGCCTTTAGATAAAAATCAATGACTAGAATAATTGTTTTCCTAATTAGGAAATAAAAAAATAATAAAACAAGCATTTTATTAAATACTTCCCATATTCCAGGCAATATGCTAGCCCCTGAAGATACAAATATGAAGATTCTATCTTTGTCCTAGTGGAGTTTGTATCCTAACTGGAAAGGTAGTCCTGTTTAGTCCTGTAACTACCTAAGTTAAAAGCTTAAAATTTAGTTTTGCCCTATAAAACTAAAGATAAACATTATGATTTATATAAATCATCATAATTTATTTAAATTACTATTAATGCTACGATTTAAAATGCTTCGCAATCACATTTATGCATTTTGGGGTCATATGAATTTAGAGCCAGTTGTTGAATAAGACAGTATTTATTAAACAAGCACTTATAAGAAATCAACTGTATTCCTAGGTTTTGAGGCTACAGAATGAATAAAACATAAGCCAAGTCCTGATCTTAGTCCACAGTCTATTAGCTTAGGCAGATATGTAAATAAATACATTATCAGCAATTCAATAAGTGCTACAGCAGAAAAATAAGAAAAATAAACAAAGTGCCATAGTAGGACAAAGGAGGAGATAAAAAATCCTGCATAAAAATGTCAGAGAAGATCTATTGGAAAGGAAAAAACGAGGGGAAAGAGTGGTATTCCAAAGAAAATGACACAAGATAAAGAGGTGAAGGTGCAAAGATTAAAAGTATATGGCATCTTTCAAAATTTACATATACTTTGATGTAGCTAACATCATATTGTGCAAGGGATGTGTGTGAAAGGGTTTGGATTTCAAGCAAGAGTGATTTGACCATATGTTGCATGTTTTAAAAAACGACTCAGAAATCTGTAAGGAGAAATTATTAGAATTTGGGATTAGATATGGAGAAATCATTTAGGAGGAAAAATGATAGGGCTTAAAATAAATATGAAAAGAAGATGGGATATGAGTGATATACGAAGAAGTCAGAAATAACAGAACTTAATAAGTAACTAATGGAGTTATGTGAACAAAGGAGAAGAATAAACCTAAAATGGCCTCCTGGTCTTCACCTCAGGCAAAATGGTTATTGTGTCATGAACCACACCTGAGGTGGTAAAAAGGAGACAACATAAGGATTTGGAAAATGTTCAGTTCTTTTCACAGTTAACAGAATTCAAATGTAAACAACTATGAGGCACAATCTTGCATTAATTAAAATAGACTAAATTAATAAAAGTGACAATGCCCATTGCTGAGGATTACTGAGGCGGGAGTGTGTGGCGGCGGGGAGGGTTCACTAGCACATTGCTGCCCTGCAACCTGGTGAAATCATTCTGAAAAAATCTGGCAACGAATGTAAGAGCCATAAAAATTATCATATACATACTTTGATCCAGAGACCCAACTTTTTGGAATGCAGCCCAAGGATGTAATTCAAAAGAAATAAAAAACCTATTTGTATAAAGATGTTTAGAGCTGTGCTATATATTACAGACAAAAACGGAAATAGCCCAAATGCCCAACAGTAAGGGAATGCTTAGGCAGATTTTAGTATATTAAAGCAATGGAATATTTTATTGCCATCAAGAATGACAAATATGAGAACTATGTAGGAATAAAGAAAGGGCAATATAAAGCAATGGGTAAAACATGCAGAACTCAAAATGACGCATATGCAATGATTGTGAATCTGTAAAATTATATCTGTACAACCAGAAGAATTAGAAAAGACCACAGAGCTGGTAATTTAGAGTGCTGGCATTTTTGTTATTGTTGGTTGAGCTGCTGGGAATATTTATGTGTTTCAAGTTATAGTTCACTGTATATTAAGTACACATAGATTAAGAAAGATAAATCTCCATTTTTTCCCTGGCATATAAAGAAAAAGTGCTCACCGGCACCTTTCCTTGCCCTAAGTGGTTTTCTCTGGTCTCATGAAAGAAGAGAAGCATCCATTTTGGTTTATTATTACATACCCAGTTCTTAATATGGTACTCAGCACATGTCAGTTACTCAAAAAATATTTGTAGAATGAATGGATGATTGATTTTGCTATTGAGAGGACATTGTCAGTCCCATGAGAATACATTAATCGAATTGTTAAAAAGGATAATCCAAAAGAATAACCACATGGACTTAAATAATAGAGTTACTGACTTGATTCTGAGAATAAAGTTCTACATGTGTGATTCTTATTTCCTAATTAAACATATAAAATGAGACCAACCTTTCCATGTCCATCCCATACATATATGTACACAGGCACACACACATACACAAGTACACAAACACGTACAGAGTAATTTCAAAGTTCTATGAAAGTATGCAAAGGGAAGCCCAGAGCTGCATTTGCAGGTAGGAGCCAAGGTCATGAAATTATTCTGCAAGAAAAAAGGGAGAAAGGAGAAGAATGGGAAAAGAACAGAAGCTGAAGTAAGGACTTTGGGATCCTTTGTAAAGAGGAAAATGCCTAAAATTAAATTTTAAGTTGTCAGTGTTGTTACAGTGTAAATCCTTCTGCCTTCCCAAACCTTCAGTAATATCTGCTATGATCATTTTCTTCAATCAAGACCTAGCCTCCACAGAAAGGAGGAGAGAGTCACAAGAGCATTCAAGCCACAAGGACTATCTATCTGGGAGGTTGGCCAAAGTTTTCTCTCTCCCCATATATCTTTGTTTGTATCCACATGGCATTTAATTTGGGTTGTGCACTTCACCAGAAAGTGTCTTACCCATCTTTGTATTTGCAGGAATAAATATATCGATCCAAGAGTATTGTCTTGATGCATACTATGTGTTCCAGAGGAACTCCTGGCTCTCCCAACTTCATTGTTCCCACCCTTCCAGCTTCAGTTATATTTCCACTTTGGGTCTTGGATTCAACATACATCTTTAGCCTTCCTCATGCTATTTCCTCTGACATTCTCTCTGACCCTGCATAACTGGACCCAACCTGCACGGATGGGTTATACCCACTATTCAGTCTGGGCCCAGAACAGCAGCAGGAGTGGGTCAGAGAGTATTTAACAGTGCTTTAAAAAATAATTATTAGATTCAGTCAAAATGAAATAAATCACATGATAACAATTCTCTAGAATATCTGCTAATTAATCTATTGGTTAATTTGTGCTTTAATCTATAAGTATTTGTAGTGTTTCTCAACTTTTTAACCTAGCTCCACTGGCTAGGATTTTGTCAAGTTTTATTTTCTGTAAGAGGACACAAAAACAGAGTAGACAATATTTTGCTTTTTTAAAAATCTAAAATGATGCTATGAAATGCTATAATATTAAATGTATTTTTTAAAACAATGCATGCCTTCTAACCTATCCTGGAGATTGTGATGTTCCTCTACAATCCCACCACCGTCTGCTGACTGTGGAAGGCCTGGAGAGATGAAAGGTTATTCCACTGTTTGATGGAGAATCCCTGCTTTAGAGTAGGGGAGATCACTATGGAAATTCTCTCTTTCCTTCTTAAGACAAAAATAACCAGGAAAAATACAAATATATCGATTCATTATGTTTAATGAACAATGTTATAAGAACTGCTAAATAATCTGACCTACCCATCTAGGAGGGCGATGACATTCTTCCTGGGCCTCCCAATATTAGGGCCATACAAGCTGGCTCTGGAGTAAATCCGGATGGGCTGCAACAGGCTCTTCAGCTGGATGTAATCCTTTCCCAACTGGCTGCCATTTACTGCCCGGCCATGCATGGTCCGATAGTTATTTGGCTCTAGATTAAAAGCAGACATGCAAGTCAGAGTTGAGAAAGATGAGGCTCTGCCAACCCTTTCCTGTCTACAGATTTCTCTGAAGTTTTCTTAACAATGTGAATACAATAACCAAAAAGAGGGTGTGAGCTAGCTTAACTTGAGGAACTACCCCAATAAAAAAGTCAAATGTCATTTTACCATTCTATTCATTCACAAACTAATCTTCACAAAAGATCTCCTAATCCGCGACAGAAAGCCTATACTGATTTTCAAGAGGTACTTTATAATGAATAATCTACTGGTTGAATCGTGTCCCCCTAAATTTCCCATTAACGAGAACTTCAGAATGTGACCTTATTTGGAAATAGAGTCTTTGAAGACGTAATTAGTTAAGATAAAGTGATATGGGATTTGGGTGTACCCTAAATCCAATAACTGATGTCTTTATAAGAGAAAGGAGAGGGAGACTGAAGTACACAAGCACACAAAGAAGGCCATGTGTCAATGGAAGCAACAACTGCAGTGACACTGCAACACCAAGAATTGCTGGCAGCTACCGGAAGCCAGGAGAGAGGCGTGGAATGTATTCTTCCTCAGAGCCTCCAGAAGGAATCAACCCTGGAGATGCTTTGATTTCAGACTTCTAGTCTCTTGAACTATAAGGGGATGAATTTCTGTTGTTTTATACTACCAAGCTCATAGTAATTTATTATGATAGGCTTAGGAAACTTATACAAATGGTAAACAAGGAAAGCTTCATAAATATGGACATTGTATAAAAAGTTAGAAAAAAAACTTAATCTTTAATAACAACAAAGTGGCTGAGTAAAATAATTTAGAGCAAAAACCCCCTCCCCCAGTTTTTCTTAACTTAGTAGTTCTAAAGGGGCAAGGAAATTCCTAAATACCAGCAGGTCCACTGCTGGAGGGGGCTAACTTGATTTGGAATGAAGCACATGTCCCAGAAAGACATCTAGGCAAGCTTGAGGTTTTGATACTGGTAGGGGCAAGAAAAAGACCAGCGGACTTGCAAGAAATTTAACAGGGAGATTTGGGAAATAAGATAGCCACAGTGGACCTTGACAAGCTCAAATATATCCCTTGTAGTCTGGAAGTCTGTGCATGCTCAGGAGAGACTGGAGAGGGCGCTAGCTCTCCATGCATTCTTAAATGAATGTGAAACCTTCATTCACATTATTCATAACATTATGAAGATATGAGAAGTCATGTCAGAAAGTAAAAGCTGGTCAGACTTATAAACTGCTTAAATTTTTAATGTGTTTCTCACCTACAGATTCACTGGCAAAGGGTGGAAGCCTTACTGGCTCCAGGTAAATAGAACCTCTGATCAAACACTGTCTCACCTTTAAGCTATGTTGACTCAGGGGCAACCCCTAGAAAGCTGGCCTTAAAAATAAAAGAAATATATTAAAAAATAAAAAAACTTAAGCGATATCAGCAGGTACATAATGTGAGGGAGATAGACTCTACAGAATTAGTCCGGTAAGTCATTAAACAAACAAATAAACAAACAAAAAACTACACATATAACCTCCAGGATGGAGGATTTGGAATTCAGACTTGTTTCGATGTATTATCTAAAATGTACAGTTTTCAACAACAAAAACTTATAACATGCAAAGAAATAGGAAAGTGTAACTCATAAATAAGACAAAAAAGTAGTAAATAGAAACTCTTTTAGAGGGCCCAAATGTTAGACTTAGCAGATAAGGAGGACTTCAAAACTGCTATTATAAATATGTTCAAAGAACTAAAGAGAACAATAAAAATTAAAGTATGATTTTACTGACTAATCAAATATAGAAATGGAAATTTAAAAAATGATCAAACGGAAATGTTGGAACTGAAATGGCTCTTCACATATAGGGGAACACAATGAAATTAACAGCTAAATTTTTAAGAGAAATAATGAAGGTGAGAAGACAGTGGGATGATATATTCAAAATGCTGAAAGAAAAAAATGTCAACCAAGAATTCTGTATGCAGCAATTTATCCTTCAAAGCTGAAAGTAAAATTTAACCTTCATGGCAAAACGAAGGACAGAATTCATTATGAGAAAATCTGCTTTACAAGGAATAAAAAAGGAAGTCTTTTTAGTTTGAAAGGAAATGACACCAGATGGTGACACAAAACTACACAAAAAAAAGAGAGAACACCAGTAAAGGTAATTACATAGGTAAATAAAAAAGATAGTTAAAAATATTCATTACTCTTAACTAATTTAAATAAGAGCTACATGAAACAAAATTTAGAAAACTGTATTGTTGGGCTTATAACATATAAAGATGTTATATTTAGAATAATAATGGCACAAATCAAAGAAAAATAAAGCTCTATTGGAGTAAAATTGCTATACATAACTGGAATTAAGTTATTACTCTATATTGTAATGAGTTAAAATATAGAAACTGCTAAGAAAGTAACTAAAACAAGACAAAAACAAATTAAAATTACACCTTAGACAATATCTATTTTGCATAAAAAGTCAGTAAAAGAGAAACAAGAAGATCAAAAAAAGAGAGAGAAAAAGAAATGGAAAACAGCAAGCTGAGAGATGTAAATTCAACCATATCAACAATCATATTAAACATAAATAAACACTCCAATTATAAGCAGAAATTATCACACTGAAAAAAATAACATCCAACTAAAGAGACACACTTTAAAGTCAAAGATACAAACAGGTTGAAACTAAAAGGATAGAAAAAAATATACCATGCAAACAGTAACCATAAGAGAGTTGGAATGACTATGCTAATATCAGACAAAATAGACTTTAAAACAAAAATGTTACTAGAGACAACATGAAGTATTTTATAAGGATGAGTCAATTTATGAGGCAGATAACAACAATTATAACTATACACATACCAACGACAGAACACCAAAATACATGAAGCACAACTGACAAAATTGAAAAGTAAAAAATTCAACAATAATAGGAGACTTGAGTACCACATTCTCAATAATGGATAGAACAACTAGACAGAAAATCAGTAAGGATATAAAAACACTTGACTAACACCATCAGCCAACTTAACTGATTTACATCTATAGAACACTCCACCCAACAACAGCAGGATAACACATTCTTTTCTAGTGCATATATAATATACTTCAGGACAGAACATATACTAGGCCATAAAACGAGTCTCATATATTCAAAGAGATTAAATCATATAATGTATGTGTTCTGACTATAATAGAATTAAACTAGAATTCAACAACAGAAAGAAATTTGAGAAATCTATAAATATTTGGAAATTAAACAAATAATCCATGAGTAGAAGAAGAAATCATAAGGGAATCAGAAACTATTTTTAATGGAATAAAATTGAAAATATAATATATAAAAACATATGCAATAACACCAAAGGCACAATCCGTAAAAAACTGGACTTCATTAAAAAAAACTACTGTTCTGCAAAAGATAATGTTAAGAGAATGAGAAGTTACAGACTGGGAGACAATACTTGCAAAAGACATATCTAATAAAGAATTGTTATCCAAAACATACAAAGAACTCTTAAAATGTAACAATAAGAAACAAACAACCTGATTAAAAAACGGGCCAAAGGCCTTAAGAGACACTTCACCTAAGAAGATATACAGGTGACAAATAAGCATATGAAAAGATGCTCCATATCATATGTCATTAAGGAACTGCAAATTAAAACAACAGTTAAATAACAGTACCTATTAAATATCTATTAAAATGGCCAAAATCTGTAACAAAGACACCACCAAATACTAGCTGGATGTGGAACAACAGGAACCCTCATTCATTTCTGGTGGGAATGCAAAATGATACAGTCACTTTGGAAGAGTTTGGTAGTTTCTTACAAAACAAAACAAAACAAAACAAAACAAAACAAAACAAAACAAAACAAAAGCAAACTCTTACCATAAGATCCAGCAATTGTGCTCTTTATTATTTACCTAAAGTAGTTGAAAACTTATGTCCACACTTTTGTCTGCACATGGATTTATAGCTGCTGAGTTTATAATTGCCAAAACTTGGAGGCAACCAATAGATCTTTCAGTAGATGAATCGATATATAAACTGTGGTACATCCAGACAATGGAATATTATTCAGCACTAAAGAGAAATGAGCTATCAAGCCATGAAGAGACATGGAAGAACCTTAAATGCCTATCGATAAGTGAAAGAAGCCAATCTGAAAAGGCCACGTACCATACGATTCTGGAAAAGGCAAACCTATTAAGATAGTAAAAAGATCAGTGGTTGCCAGGGTTGGGAAAGGAGAAAGAGAGATGAATAGGTGGAGCACAGAGGATTTTCAGGGTAGTGAAAATACTCTGTATACTATAATGATAGATACATGTCATTATACATTTGTCCAAACTCATAATACGTGCACACGAAAAGTGAACCATAATGTAAACTATGGACTTCGGATGATTACAATGTATTAACGTAGGTTCATTAATTATAACTAGTGTACCACTCTGGTGGGAGACATTGACAGTGGAGGAGATTATCCATGTATGGGGTAAGGGAGTATATGGAAACCTTCCTCTCAATTTTGTTGTGAACCTAAAACTCCTCTTTAGAAAAGTCTCAAAAACAGGAAATTTGGACATACAAAAAGATGCTAGGGATGCACACAAAGAGGGAAGGCCATGTAAGAACACAGCGAGAAGATGGCTATCTGAGAACCAAGGAAAGAGGCTTCAGGAGAAACCAGATCTGATGATACCTTGAATCTGGGCTTCTAACTTTCTAACTGTGAGAAAATAATTTTTTATTGTTTAGGGAGGAAAAAAAGCAGTGCTTACAGGGAAATTTATAGCCTTAGACTCCAATTAGACTCCTATTAGAAAAGAAGAAAGATCTCTAATCAATAACCTAAGCTTCTTTCTTAAAGGAAAAAAAGAAGAGAAAACTAAACCCAAAGCAAGAAGAAGGAATGAAATAATGAAAATTAGAGTGGAAATCAATGGTATAAAATAATAGAGAAAATCAATAAAAGCAAAAGTTGTTTCTTTGAAAAAATGAACAAAATTGAAATACTTGTAGCTAGACTAACCAAGAAAAAGAGAGAAGTTACAGATTACCAAAATTAGCAATGAAAGAGGAAACACCACAAAGGACCACACAATAATTAAAAGGATAAGAGATTACTATGAACAACTTTATGCAATAATTTAGACAACTTAGATGAATTGAAAAACTTTCGAGAAAGACACAAATTACTAAAACTGACTCCAAAAGAAATAGAAAATCTAAATAGGTCTATGACAACAAAAGACGTTGAATTAGTCATTAAAAATATTTCCACAAAGAAAGTGCAGACCCAGATGGCTTCATTGGTGACTTCTATCAAACACTTAGGGAAGAAATAATACCAATTCTTTACAAACTCTTCCAGAAAAAGAAAGAAGGAACATTTACCAGCTTATTTTATGAGGCTAATATTCCCCTAATGCCAAAGCTGGAAAAAGACATCACAGGAAAACTACAAGCAAATATCTCTCATAAATATAGAATGAAAAATCCCCAATAAAATATTTACAAACTGAATCTAGCAATATATACACACACATACATATATAAAGTATTATAAACCATAACCAAGTGAGACTTATTCTTTGAATGTAAAGTTGATTTAATATCAAAACCCAACTAATGTAAAATACCATATTAATAGACTAACAGACCAAAACCGCATTATCATCTCAGTAGTGAAAAAAAAAAGCCATTTGACAAAATCCAACACCTGTTCCTGATAAATGCTCTCAACAAACTATGAGTAGAAGCATAAACTATGCTTAATGGTAAAACATCACACTGAATGGTAAAATATTGAATGTTTTCCCCCTAAGATTAGGAACAAGGCAAGGATGTGTGCTCTTACTACTTAGGTTCGACATTTGTATTAGAGGTTCTAGCCAGCGCAATCAGACAAGGAAAAGAAATGAAAAACACCTAAATTGGAAAGGAAGAAGTAAAACTGTCTTCATTCTCAGACAACATATCCTGTATACAGAAAATCCTAAAGAATTCACATATATGGGAGAAAAATACAAGATCTAAAAGATAAGTTCAGCAAGGCTAGAGGATAAAGAACAATATATAAAATCAATCATATTTCTAAATACTAAGCAATGCACAACACAAAAATGAAATTTAAAAAATAATTCCATTCACAATTACATCAAAAAGAATAAAATACTTAAGAATAAATTTAAAAAAAAAACTGCAATGCTTGTACATGGAAAACTACAAAACACTGCTGAAAGAAATTAAAAGTTAAATAAGTGGGGGGAGATAATCTATACTCATGGATAGGAAGACTTGATATTGTTAAGACAGCAATCCCCCCAAAAGTGATATAGATTCAATGCTGTCTCTATTAAGACTCCAGCAGGTTTTAAGGAAATTAACAAGCTGATCCTAAAATTTACCTGGAAATGCAAAATACCTAGGATACCCAAAACAATTTTGAAAAAGAACAAAGTTGGAGGAATTACACTTCCCAATTTCAAAACTCATTATAAATCTATTGTAATCAGGACAATGTAGTCTTAGTACAGGACAGAGAGAATTAAGAGTCCAGAAATAAATCAATTTATGTACAATTGATTCTTGACAAAAGTGTCAAGAGAATTCAAATAGGTAAAGGATAGTCTTTTAAGCAAACAGTGCTGGGACAAGTTGATATCCACATGCAGAAAGATGAAGACTCTTACTTCTCACCATACTCAAAAATTAACTCCTAATGGATCTTATGCCCAAATGTAAGAGCAAAACCTATAAAATCTTTAGAAGAAAATATAGAAAATAACACTTTGTGATATTGAATTAGGCAAAGATATGACACCAAAATCACAATCTGTAAAATAAAAATTTGATAAATTAAATTTTATCAAAATTCAAAACTTCTGTACTTCAAAAGATGCCACAAAGGAAATGAAAAGATAAGCTACACACTGGGAGAAAATGTATGCAAATCATATATTTGGTAAAGAACTTATATCCAGAATATATTTAAAACTATTACAACTCAATAAGATAACCCAATTAAAAGGGCAAAAGATTTGAGTAGACATTTCACCAAAGAAGATGTAGGAATGGCTGATAAACACATGAAAAGATGTTCAATATCATTTGTCATTAAGGAGTGCTAATTAAAACCATATTAAGATGGCTTTAAACCCACTAGAATGGTTACAATAAAAAAGACAGATATTATAAAGTGTTTCCAAAGATGTAGAAAAACTAGAATCCTCATACATCACTGGTGAAATGTAAAATGGTACAGTTACTTCAGAAAATAGTTTAGCAGTTTGTTAAAAAATAAATATAAATATGTCATACAAACTAGCAACTCTACTCTTCTCCTAGATATGTTCTTAAGAGAAATGAAAGCATATATCTATACAAAGACTTGTATGTGAATGTTTATAGCAGCATTATTTATCACAGACAAAAAGTAGAAACAATCCAAATGTCTGTCATCTGGTGAATGGAAAAGCAAAATTAGATATATGTCTATACATCGGAACACTATTCAGCAATAAAAATGAATGAACTACTTTTACATGCTACAATATGGATAAACTTCAAAACGTGATAAGTGAAAGAAATCAGATGCAAAAGATTATATATTGTTTCCAGTTATATGAAATGTCCATAAAAGACAAACCTATAAAGACAGAAAGCAGATTAGTTTTTCCTGAAACTGGAAATGGTTACAGGGATTGACTGCAAACTGGCATGAGGGATCTTTTTGGTGTGATGGATATGTTTTAAAATTGGACTGTGGAGATGATTGCACAAGTCTGTGAATTTACTAAGAATCACTGAATTGTAAAATGAACAGGAAGAAAGGGAGGAGAGAGAGAGGAATGAGGGAAGGGGGGAGGGAGGAGTACATTAATTCACTGTTAGAAAAGCAATAGGGTCAAGTTGAATACTTTGAATTACTAAAGGGCAAAAATGTGAGAGGGGAGATAATGATAAACTGTTTTCACATTCTATTTATTATCTATCTCCTCTACTAGGATGTATGTAGGCAAGGACATTGATCTATTATTTACTGTTTTACTTCTCAAAGGTACAGTACCTTTAGCACACAGTAGGCAGTCAAAATTTGTTGAATGAAGTGAAGAAAGCCAAGAAGTTTTAATACCATTTTTTAAAAGGTAGTAGAAAAACCATCTCCCTTTCTGTTAGAAGTCCTAAGTTCCTGACATAGATTTAGCACTTCCTGCTGCCTTTTAACAATTCGCTTTACCCTTTTCAGTGTTTCCTCATCTACATAGTACTTACTTTATTAGGCACTTTAGCATTTTGAGGTCCAAATAGAAGAGTATTAGGAAGTACTATGTAAACTAAATAATATGCAAATATAGGATGACAATATTGCTGCTAATTACAAATGTAAACCTCCTGAGGAGGTAACTCTAAGTCTTTTGTCACCAACCAGTGGCAGAGAATATGCATCCCTTTAAAATAAAAAAGATAAACACGCAATATTCTTTTTTTTTTTTTTTTTTGGTAACAGCAGTATTGAGATATAATTTACATACTATACAATTCACCAAGTTAATATATATAATTCAGTGGTTTTAAGTATATTCACACAATTGTGCAACCATCATCATAACAAATTTTAGGGTATTTTCATCACCCCCAAATGAAATCTTGTGCCCCTTAGCAATTACCCCTCATCCCCGAAGTCACCCCTAGGGATAGGCAATCATTAATCTACCTTCTGTCTCTTTAGACTTGCTTATTCTGGACATTTCATATAAAGAGAATTATACAGTGTATGATTTGCAACTTTCATTTAGCATAATCTTTTCAAGGCTCGCCCATGTTGTAGCATGTATCAGTATTTCATTCCTTTTTATGGCCAAATAATAATCCATTGTATGGCTATACCCCATTTTACTTATCCATCCATGAGCTGATAGACATTTGGGTGATTTTTTTTTTTTTTTTTTTGGCTATTCTGAGTAATGCTACTATGAATATTTGTGTACGAGTTTTTGCGTGGACATATATATTCATTATTACAGATATTTACCTAGGAGTAAAATTGCTAAGTCATATATAACTCTATGTTTAACTTTTTGAGGAATTGCCAAATTGTTTTCCAAATTGGCTATATCATTTTACATTCTCACCAGCAGTGTGTGAGGGTTCCAATTTCTACGCACCTTTGCCAAAAGTTGTTTTCCTTTTTTATTATTATGGCCATCTCAGTGGATGTGAAGTACTACTTCATTGTGGTTTTGATTAGTTTTTCCTTGGTGGCTAGTAATGTTGAGCATCTTTTTATATGTTTATTGACCATTTATACTTCTTTAAAGAAATGTCTATTCAAATCCTTTGCCCAATAGTATTCTTTTAACTGATTCTTGTGTTGTCCTTAGTATGAAGTGAAACAACACAAAAAATGATACTCATAGCTCCAAGAAATAGGTCTACACTGTGGCTCAGTCTTTTTTTTTTTTTTTTCTAATTAATAGACTTTATCTTTTAGGGCAATTTTTGGTTTATAGAAAATTACATAGATGGTACAGATAGTTCCTGTATACACCCCATCCTCTCTCTCCACATACACAACTCTCCCTATTATTAACATCTTGCCTTGGTGTAATATATTTGTTACAACTGATGAACTAATAGTGATACATTACTATAACTCAAGTCCATGGTTTACATTAGGATCTACTCTTTGTGTCCTAAGGCTGTATGTGTTTTGATAAATGAATAATGTCATGTATCTATTATTACAATATTATACAAAATAAGTTCATGCCCCAAAATCCCATACGATACCTATTCATCTTTCCCTATGTTCTCCTGGGCTCCTGGCACCACTGGTGTGTTCACTCTCTATAGCTCTACCTTTACCAGAATGTCATATAGTTGAAATCATGGCTCACGGTCTTTTAAATGAGATATGGAGTTGTCCTCATATGCTATGAACAGCACTGCTGGTATGTGTCCAGTATCTGAAGCCAAAAAATGACCGAAGCACGTTTACTGTCCTTGTCAATCTGATATGGACAGAGAAGTTACTGGCGTGTCAATGAGGTAAGTCAGAACAACAGATTCCATCTTAGCTTTTACAAGTTATGGAACGGTTTTAAAATATTTAAGAACAGTAGGCCAGAAATCTATTGGATCATGTCAGTTAGATGTGTTCTCTTTCATAGTATTCTGTTCTAAGCAAACAAAGGCGGATGTTTAAGAAATGAGTAGAAGTGATAATTATTTATTCTTTTTCTTAAAGAGTTAGTTGTACCTGAGTCATATCAACGATAACAATAAAACAAATGATCTTGGTCATATCAACAATTCGCCCAACCTTCAATATGTAGTAGCTATTCCACAAATGCATTCTTCAACTACCTGTGACACTAAACAGCTAAACACTGTAAACTGTAACACTAAACCATGTCTATGAGAGAACATGGTTCTCCACTATAACAATTAACTCAAAGAATTGATGAAATTCAAACCACTAAATTCCCTTAATAATCAAAGATTTACTGAAGTGTTTATAAATATAAACTATAAATTTATCAACACTTTTATGCATTATTTGTATTTTATCCTATGTGTTGGTTTAATAACTTCTCTGATTTAGTTTATACTCCTTTCTAACTATAAAAGCTCTTTCCAGTTCTAATATATGGGTTTTCATCATTCAAAAGTCTTGAGTTTATCCTGGCTTTACCTTTACATAACAAGCTCCTAGAGACTAGGAATTCTTTGTTGTGTATATTCATTCTCCTCCACAGTATGCTCTACCAAGTGATGTAGCAGTAGAGAAGGACTTTAAGGATATCCTCCAACTCCAACTCCAGCACTTGGAATATTTTGCACAGCAGGTGCTCAATAGCACATATGCACTAAATGCAGGAATGAATAAATGGCATGAAAGTATATATATATATATATATGTATGTATGTGGGTATGCAGAAAAGAACTGAGAAGCTAAAGGTGATGAAGATAAGAAGCAGACAGGGAGTGGGAAAGGAGAAAAATAAGCAAGTAAAGAACTACATATGGTTTTTCATTTTCCCCTCTCCTCTTATTTTTCCCTCTTCTCCTTCCCTAACCATCAAAACTCTATCATATGAAAACATAGTTCTCTAAAGCGCTGAGATATGACCTAGCCTCATAAACAATTGGTAGTGTGTTTGAAGACAGTGGCTCAACTTTGTGTTTGGCCTTACAAGGCTATAATTCTTATATATACACAAATATATACAATCAAAAGGTATATAAATGGCTATACATAAATACAGCATGCATTTATCTATACGAACAGACTAAAAGCTTAATAAATATTGAGTGAATAAATGACTAAACAAAACTGAGCTGCCAGATTCATCATCCCTAAGTAGCTAAATTTTGTAAGGTCAAAAATTTTATTTTATGAAATTGCTCAGTAGATATCTGGTTCCAAGGAACTGAGTCATATAACTAAAATCATAAGAGAATAATTGGTGAATGTATAGGTCAGGTGTAGGGATGAATATATGACACTGATTAAGTTATTAATTACAGTAGGTTTTACTTGCTCACAGAAGTATGTAGATCAATTTGGGGAGCATACTTAATTTAGCAATTCATCATGCAGAGTTCAGTTAGAGGTATTACATTATTTTCAGAGGATTTTTGTTAAAGATAGCACTTTAAGCAACAAACATCATGTCCCTGGAGTAGTAGGACTAAAATTTTTATTCTACAATTCCAAGGTTTGAGTCCCAGCTTCAAACTTTTCCTGGCTCTTCCTTACTTTATATTCACCAATGATTAACAGAAATGCAAATAATTATAATCGTCACCTAGCATTGATCAAATCAGAGTTTACAGTTTATGACATTTAAGGAAGCATTTTATATCTACAAAATATAGTTAAAAGTCTTGTACCAAGAAAGTCATTCTTTCATAGATTTTGACATCCTAAACTTTTGTAATCTTCACCTTTTTTAGAATATTATTTTATTTTATTATTACTTTCATGTATATAGTACATTGGTTAGACCTTTACATAATTTATGAAATGATCCCTCAACTTATTTTATCTTCCCTCTGGCTCTACACGTAGTCATTACATTACTGCTGGCTGCACTTCCTATGTCATGCTCCCCATCCTTTTGATATTGGGTATATCTTGCTATTCACTGCTTTTAAAGGAAAAAAAAAAGTTAGTCACCCAAAGTTTAGCCACTCTTGGAGAAACAACCAAAGAAATGCCTACTTTTGATTTTCCAATACTAGACTTGGCCTAAAATGTTTGTGTTAACGTGATGTGGGTATATGGGAAGGTGAGTTCTAACAGGACTGCTCAGGTCCACTGGCTCTCCCTAAATCTAGATATAATAATTAAACTATTACCTCTGTACAGAAAGATAAAGTTACAAGAAGAAAATAGATAAAAGTTTGGAAAGGCAAGTCTAGGCCAGGAGGATGGCCATGCAGATAATTTTTGAAGGGGAAGAGTCTGAATATACAACAGAATAGTTGTGAGCAGAATACACAAGATATCTTAAGGGATATAATTCTAACACAAGAAAAACTATCAGTAGTTGTAAAATAAATTAGAAGAAGCAGCAAAAAAGTCTTCCTCAAACCCTAAAAGGTATGTTGAGTTGGGCAGACTATTTATTAGTCATATCAAAAAATCAGAAATGCAGTTTTTAAAATAAAAGGAAAGTGGGAGGAGAAAGGACAAACTCTAGTCTTCTTGACTAGAGACTCAAACATCATCTGTGTCATCCTGGATAGAAATGTTCATAAAAACATTTCCAGATATTTTCTACTTTATTGAATTTTTAAGTTAATAGATTTGGTTATTTTCCTATCTATATACTTATTTATTTTCTTATCTGTCACTGTGCCTTTTCTCCTCCCTATAAAAATTTGATGATGGTAATCAAGTGTTGTGTGGCTAAGGTGGACTAAACGGCATTTTAAAAATGTAATTAGCTCCATCTCCAAACTATGTAGCATAATTTTGGGGAAGGAGGTGGATGGGAAGGGAAGCTCTCAGTTGTCTGGAATGGATAGGTATATATAGAAATTGGTATCACTCCATTTATACTAATTAAAGATTTATTTAGTTTAGCAAGCTCCCACATTCAGCGATGCCAAAAACCCTGGAGAAATTATTACCTATCAATTACTTATAGGTATGTTTTGATTGCTTTGGGTTTATCTAGAACTAGCTGATTTTTAAAAAATAAATCAATGGTATTTAAGTAGCACAATATTTTAAGCAAACAAAAATAAAGCCTTCAGCCTTTAGGCAGAGCATGTATTCTCTAGTTCATCAGAGGCCCTACCACTCCTTGCTGTCTTATACTCACCCATTTTAAACATTACACCTAATTGGTCCCTCATGACAGGTTTAATGCCCTGTTTGGAGAATGCACTGTTTGAAGAATAGTTTATTCTGTTTGGGGAAGAGAGCTAAGCTGGGTGGAGTCTGATATTGCAGCAGGGTAAGGTTAGGAGGATGGTCATGAGCAGACGACATAAAATACCAAAGAATGTCAAGGAGTATAAAATAGAAGATGAGAAGGCGAGAGATCAGTAAAAGACTTTGCCTACTATGTAATAATTTGTCCTAGTTCAAAGCTAATTCTATCATTCTTGCTCTTGTCACAGAATGTATGTACCCAGACAGGTTGGGAAGATGAACAACCTCAGGCTACCCCAGCACTTCCCCTCTATAGCCAAAGCATCTTCTGTTTAGCTCAGTGGCTCTCTGTCTGGTTCCTAACTCTTCCCCAATTTTCCCACTCCGGGGAGGAAGAGAGAAAGGAAAAGAGGAAAAAACCTGAAAACTACATTCTAGTTAATGGCTACAGATAGGCCAATAGGACACTTATTCTTATAAGGCCCTCATACATGGCACTCCAAACAAATTTGGGTTAGCTATAGATATACGAGGCCATGAACAAAAATATTGATATCAATTTGTTACAATAATTTTAACAGAAATCTTGATTTGTTAGAATCAATTGTCTTGTTCTAAGGTTTTCCAAAATGTCTTTTAATTAAAGAATCAGAATTTGCAGAGCCCGGTGAAAAATGAAAATGTGGGTCTCCCTGTTAAAAAATTAAGAAATAATTTCAAAATGGCATTAGTAGATCATTAAGCCAAGCATGGGTCTCTTCTAAGTGTGGGATATATTTGACTGCACAGGTTGTACACCCGTAAAACCAATCCTGGATAAAAGGTTTAAGAAATGCT
This sequence comes from Pteropus medius, assembly GCF_902729225.1. Classification (NCBI taxonomy): domain Eukaryota; kingdom Metazoa; phylum Chordata; class Mammalia; order Chiroptera; family Pteropodidae; genus Pteropus; species Pteropus medius. The sequence continues at coordinate 21,720,114 of NW_024344378.1, read as the reverse complement.
GGGTTAAAAAAAAGTTACATAAATTTCATCACAGCAGGACTTCTTAACATCTCCTGCATGCTAATGTATATTATGAACCTTCCGGAGGTGTATATACTATAGAGAAGCCCCCCAATATATTCGGCCAAGCTCTTTTGAAATATTATAAGGGTCATCTTGTAGAACACACATTGTAAAATGCACCTCAGGCTGTTCACACAGGTTGTACCTTGTTTAACATCAATTTGTTAGTTATAAATCACATATGACTTTTTCCTCATATTTGGAATGGGGTAACTAGGGATGAGTATAGATGCAAATGGTGTGGACTCACTAAATCTACCGCCCTTCAGTATTTTGTCTTTTACTATTTGGAAGGTCAACTCAGTGGCTAACATCCCAAATGGTTTTTGGGCTAGTGAACTAGAGATGGTCTGACAGACTGTATTTCGGGCTAACTTATTTGCTATCCTTTATCTTGTCAATTCAGAAGAAATAACATCCTTACTTACCATTACCCAGTTCCCAGGAAATGTTGTATTTTTTGCTGGCACTGTACTTCAACAGACTCAGGGCACTAGAACTGTTCCAGGAGTTATTGGGATTACGACGCAGTGCATTTAGAGCAAAAATCAGGTGGAGTCCAGAGCAATCAGCGAAGTTATAAAGTTTGTCTAGAGACCTGGCTGGGAAGAAGCAGAGAAAGGCTTGTAACATTCAAATCAACATTTCAACCAAACAAAAATATTAGCTACTACAAAAAGCCTTTCTATGAGCTACCTGCTAATAGGCATTACACAAAGGATTCTAAAAGGTACTATTAACTTTTGGTTCATGATACATTTCTAGATGACTTTAGAAAGCAGCACACACTATTCCAGACAAAGGTTGAAATTTGGCAACTAAGCCTACTCCACAGTATGTTTTACAAAAAAAATAAACAAATAAAAGAAACTAAAACAAAAACTCAACTGCTAACATTTTAAAATGGGAAGATATTATAAAATAGCTAGATTTCTATTTTTTCTTGAAAAATCAGAAGATTTGGCACTACTGGGTCTGTATTCCTTTATGAAATGATAGGAATAGTGTCGGGAGACAAGGCCAAAAAAGGACTGCCCGGTGAGTCTAGAAAAATAGCTCAGCCTAGCAGCACTTCCAAAAAAATTTTGCCTAATTCCACAGTATTAATATTTCTAGGAATGGAAATACCATAACCATTAGTATAAATATGCTCGTTTTCAGGTTGATCTCAGATACTATCAACTCTACTCACCTGTGTCCCATACCCATCACATTCCTATTTCTACTGCCATCATTCTATTTCTGGCTCTCATTTCCATATCTGTACATGCACGTCTACCTCTAGATTCTTCTTATCCTGTCAGATTTATGTTCCCCCGATAATTTTCATCAGCTTTACTCACCCTAAAAACCTTAGTGGATTTTCAAGACCATTTTCTTCCATAGTTAGTTCAAGACCTCTACAACTCAATATTTCACCCTTCCCCATCAAATTCAGGCTTCTCTATTGTTGTCAACGAGTTCTTTGTTGGTGTCAGCCAGTTCTATTTACCATAAAATTCCTACCCATTGGCCTTTGCTCTAATTACTCTCATTTGGCATGCCCTTTTTCCTCTTTTAAACATATCCAGATCTTAATTGTCCTTGGTAGGCAGTGTTTCTCAAGGTATGGATGACATGACTTTAAGTGGTATACAGATAAAAAAAAAATAGATTAATAATTACGTACAGGAGTTCACATTATCCCAGTATTCATTAACTAAGTCCCTAGAGCAGGGTTCTCAAATAGGGTTCTCTGGAACATGAGGGGGTAGTTCCACAAGATGTCACTAGGGTATTCCACAAAAGATGATGCAGAGTGATGAAGGTGCCACATTAGTAATTGTTATAGATCGCCTGGACCTATAAAGTGGGACCATGATCATTTGGTTGAGTTTATTATCAGTTTTGAAGTGGGATGGGAGTGGGGGGCTGCCATTTTTATCTTAGACGTATAAGAAAGTATTTTTAAAGAGGCATTAAGTACAAGGGCAGAAATTGTCTCATTCAGTTGAAAATAACATCCATGGGAACTTTCTCACATTCAACCCAGAATCAAGCAACAATATGCAACAACAACAAAAGGTATAGGTTTCACATTAAAGAAATAAACTTAATTATTTATTTTTAGTTCCAAAATAACAATTAAAATTAAAATGCATTTATAGGCCTATTAAAGTCATCATGAACCAACACATATGTATATTAATTTTATAATTATCTACATGAGCCTAATCATGCCAATCAGTAAGAAAATGAGTTTTTCAAAGTTTTATATAAAATTTGTCTTTGGCTATAATCTTTTTTTTAAATTAATTTTTTATGGTGACATTGGTTAACGATATCCAATAAGTTTCAGCTGTACACTTTAACAGTAAGGCATATATATATTTATACTGTGTGTTCACCTCTCATAGATTTCTTTCTGTAACCACCTATTTGACCCATTTTAACCATCTACCTACCCCCTCTTCTCCAACCTCCTATCCTCTGGTAACCATTAGTCTATAGTACATGTCCATGAGTCTCTGTGTTATTTGTCGTGTTCATTTGTTGCTTTGAGGTTTATATCTCACATATAAGTGATATCATGTGATTTTCAACTTTTTCTATCTGGCTTATTTCGCTTAGCATGATTATCTCAAGGTCCATCCATGTTGTCGCAAATGGCAGTATTTTATCTCTCCTTCTGGCTAATATTCCATTGTATATATGTAACACAGCTTCTTTAGCCAATCATCTATCAAAGGACACTTTGATTGCTTCCATGTCCTGGCCACTGTGAATAATGCTGCTATGAATATCAGTGTGCAAATATCTTTTTGGATATGGGGTTTCAACTCTTTGGGGTAAATACTCAGTAGAGGGATTGCTGGATTATATGGTAGATCAATTCTTAGTTTTTTGAGGAACCTCCATACTGTTTTCCATAGTGGCTGTACCAATTTACAGTCCCACCAGCAGTGTATGAGGATTCCTTTTTCTTCACATCCTCGCCAACATTTGTTATTACTTGTTCTGTTGATTATAGCTATTCGAACAGGTATGAGATGGTATCTCATTGTGGTTTTGATTTGCATTTCCCTAATAGCTAGCGATGTTGAACATCTTCTCAAATATTCATTGGTCATTTGTACATCATCTAGGGAGAAGTGCCTGTTCAGGTCCTTTGCCCATTTTTTTTGATTGGATCATTTGTTTTTTTGTTGTTATTGAGTCATATGACTTCTTTATAGATTTTGGATATTAGGCCCTTATCAGCGGTGTTGCTTGCAAATATATTTTCCAGTTCGGATGGCTCTCTTTACCTTGTTGATGATTTCTTTTGCTGAGTAGAAGCTTTTTAGTTTGATGTAGTCCCATTCATTTCTTTTAGCTTTTACTTCCATTGCTTTTGAAGTCAAATTCCTAAAATCCTCTTTAAGTCCAAGGTCCTTGAGTTTAGTTCCTATGTTTTCTTCTATGCATTTTATTATGTCAGGTCTTATATTCAGGTCCTTAATCCATTTAAAGTTAATTTAGGTGTGTGGTGACAGACAACAGTCTAGTTTCATTCTTTTGCAGGTGGCTTTCCAGTTTTCCCAGCATCACTTATTGAAGAGGCTTTCCGTTCTCCACTGAATGTTTTTGGGGTTTTTTTGCCCACATAAATATGGGTTTACTTCTGGACTTTCAAATCTGTTCCACTGGTCCGTGTGTCTGTTTTGCTGCCAATATCATGCCATTTTGATTACTGTCACTTTGTAGTATAATTTGAAGTCGGGCAGAGTGATGCCTCCAGCCTCGTTCTTTTTTCTCAGGATGGCTTTGGCAATTTGGGGTCTTTTGTGCTTCCATACAAATCTGAAGATTTTTTTGTTCTATTTCTTTCAAAAATGCCAATGAGATTTTGATGCGGATTGCATTAAATCTGTATAATGCTTTAGATAATATAGTCATTTTAACTATGTTGATTCTTCCAATCCAAGAACATGGAATATCTTTCCATTTCTTTGTATCTTCTTCAACTTCCTTTAATAAGGTCTTGTAGTTTTCATTACATAAATCCTTCACATTTTTCGTTAAATTTATTCCTAGTTTTTTTTTTTTTTTGCTGCAATTGCAAAAGGAATTATTTTTTCCACTTCTTTTTCTGATACTTCATTATTAGAGTATAGGAATGCTATGGATTTTTGAACGTTGATTTTGTTTCTAGAAACTTTACTGTATTTGCTTATTGTTTCTAGTACTGTTCTTGTGGGGCCTTTAGGGTTTTCTATATAGAGAATCATGTCATCTGCAAATAGTGACAGTTGTCTTCTTCATTTCCTATTTGGATACCTTTTATATCTTTCTCTTGCCTAATTGCACTTGCTAGGACCTCCAATGTTATATTGAATAACAATGCAATAGTGGACAGCCTTGCCTTGTTCCTGATTTTAGAAGGAAGGTTTTTAGTTTTTCACCATTCAGTATATTGTTGGCTGAGAGTTTGTCATATATAGCCTTTGTTATGTTAAGGTACTTTCCTTCTATACAGACTTTGTTAAGTGTTTTGACCATAAATGGATGCTCTATCTTGTCAAAGGCTTTTTTTGCATCTATCGATATGATATGATTCTTATTTTTTAATTTGTTGATGTGGTGTATCACATTAATCGATTCGTGTATGTTGAATCATCCCTGTGCCTCTGAGATGAAGCCCACTTGATCGTGATGTATAATCTTTTTAATATGTTGCTGTATTTGGTTTGCTAGTATCTTATTTAGGATTTTTGCATCTGTGTTCATGACAGATATTGGTCTATAGTTTTCTTTTTTTGGTGTTATCTTAACCAGGTTTTGGTATCAGGGTGATACTGGCCTCATAAAATGATTTGGGAAGAATTGCCTCCTCTTCGATTTTTTGGAATAGTTTGAGGAGAATAGGTTTTAAATCTTTGAATGTTTGATAGAATTCACTGGTGAAGCCATCTGGTCCTGGGCTTTGATTTTTTGGTCATCGTTTTAATTTCCATACTGCTGATTGGTGTATTTAGATTTTCCAGTTCTTTTTGATTCAGCTAGGAAGACTGTATTTTTCTAAGGACTGGTCCATTTCTTCTAGGTTATTAAAGTTGGTGTTATATACTTTTTCATAGTATTCCTGTATGATTCTTTGTATTTCTGTGGTGTCAGTCATAATTTCCCCTCTTTCATCTCTGATTTTGTTTATTTGTGTCCTTTCTCTTTTTTCTTTAGTGAGTCTAGCCAGGGTTTTGTCAATTTTATTAACCTTCTCAAAGAACCAGCTCTTGGTTGCATTTATTTTTTCTACTGATATTTTGTTTTTGATTTCATTTATTTCTGCTCTAATTTTGATTATTTCTTGCCTCCTGCTGACTTTAGGTTTCATTTGTTCTTCCTTTTCTAGTTTTTTAAGATGAAGCATTAGGTCATTTATTTGGGCTCATTCTTGTTTTTGGAGATATGTCCATAATGATAGGAACTTTCTTCTTATGATCGCTTTTGCCATGTCCCAAAAGTTTTGGTATGTTGTACTATCATTATCATTCGTTTCTATGTATCTCTTGATTTCTGTTTTTATTTCTTCTCTGACCCAGTTATTCTTTCATAGCATGTTGTTTAATCTCCATGTATTTGTGGTTCTTCCTGATTTCTTTTTGCAGTTGATCTCTAGTTTCAAAGTGTTATGATCAGAGAATATGGTTGGTATGATTTCAACCCTCTTATATTTGTTGAGGCTATCTCTGTGTCCCAGTATGTAGTCGATTCTTGAGAATGTTCCATGTGCACTAGAGAAGAATATATAAGCAGCTGTTTTGGGATGGAAGGCTCTGTAAATGTCAACTGTGTCTAATGTGCCATTTAAAGATGTTATTTCCGTATTGATTTTCTGTTTGGATGATTTGTCCATATCTGACAGTGGGGTATTTATGTCCCCTACTATGATAGTGTTTTGTCTGTTTCTCCCTTTAGTTCTGTTAGTAATTGCTTTACATATTTTGGGGGTCCCTGATTGGGAGCATAGATATTAATAAGTGTTTTATCTTCTTGGTGCATGATTCCCTTTATCATTATGAAGCATCCCTCAGTATCTTTCTTGGAACTCCTTGAATTCCAAGCTCCAGCTCGTTCCTTAGGTTTGGGAAATTCTCATCCACTATTTGTTTGAAAATGCTTTCTAGTCCCTGCTCCTTTTCCTTGCCTTTGAGAATGCCCATTATTCTTATGTTTCCTCTCCTGGTGGTATCAGCTAGTTCTTGTATTTCTCTTTCATTATTTTTCATTCTTCGGTTTCTCTCTTCTTTCTTCTGATTTTTTTCTAGATTTCTGTCTTCGATATCACTGATCCTTTCTTCTATTTGGTTGATTCTATTTCCCAAGCTTGCTATTTAATTTTTCAACTTTTGCAGTGTGTTTTTTTTTTTTATCTCCAGAAGATCTATTCTATTCTTTTTGAGGGTTTCAATCTCCTTGATAAATAACTAATTTTGCTCATCTAGGTGTTTTTTCAAATTCTGAAATTGTTGATATGACTAGTTTTGGAACTCATTGAGTTTTTTCAGAAGTATCATCCTGAATTCGCTGTGATTTAAGTTGCAGATTTCTATGTCTGTAAGCTCATTTTCTGGAGATTTTTCTCTTTCTTTCTGAGATGTCTTGTCACTTTGGTTGTTCATGGTGTTTAATGGACTATTTCTTTTCCTGGGCATTAATAGAAGTGTATTCTGTTGTTTTTCCAGAAAGATAATTTATTATATAAAGGTCTCTCTTTAGCCTGTTGCAAAGAAGGCACTTTTCTTTTGCTTTCCAGTAGGTGGAGTCTAAGCCTCTCTGATCCCTGCTTTACATAAAGCCTTAATAATGCCTTCTTTTCCTTATAGATGTTTAATTGTGCTCACTACCCTTAGTCTCAGTCCCTGTCAGTGTTAGTGACAGTTTTGGTATCGTTTGCTCAGATTCCCTTGGGCTCCGTGGTGTTCAGTCTCGGAGGATATCAGGGGAAGGGCCCTCTGGGCTGGGGTTTGAGGGCTGCCGCTCAGCCCCAGTTTTGCAACTGCAGCTGGTAAAAATCAACTGTTGTTTCTCTGCTGTCCTGCTTCTCTGCTTTCTGCCCTGATGACTGGGCCCTGCCACCGGCCACATGGAGCTCACAGCACTCCTAGGCAGGGCTGTTGAGGAACTCCCTGCACTGTCTCCCTTCACCCTCCTCCTACAGAGAGCTCCAGTGGCTGATAAAGGCAGCTTCTTTCTTTTTTCCAGTCCTCCGCTTGACACTCAGGGTTCTGACCTGTCATAGTTCTTATGCGCAGATCCCACGCTCAGACGTGCTGGTGTGCAGTTGGGGTGTTTTTTGTCGAGTTTTAGATATTCAGTTTATTGTTGTTTCAAGAGGAGAGATCTGAGGATGTCTCTTACTCTGCCATGTTTCTCCAAACTCAGGCTATAATCTTATTCATATTGCTTTGACATATAGTTTTTGTAACTTTATTATTCAACATTGTTAATTTATCTTCACACTGAAAACAACATTAATTAAAATAAATTCATAAACTTTATTTAAATAAACCTAACGAGCCTACCTTTAGAAGAATTATAATCCATTTTGGCTTAAATCAGTTATTTAACAACAACATATTGTGTTTCCCTTATAAGTCTTCAAATTCATAAAAAGAAAGTTAACTACTTTTTTTCAGGAAAGGTTGTCTAAAAAGTCACTTTTAGTTTTAATAGGTGGGAAAAACTTATCCTTGCACTTAACCATATATCACATACCACACCTTGATAGCATCTGTATGATAGAAATTTGTGATAAGACTTAGCCCTACTTGACTAAGATACAAAAAAACTGAGTAATAATTATCTGAAGTTTCTTCTATCTATACCAAAGGATATCTACATTAGAGTTTCTTCTATCTATACCAAAGGATATCTACATTAGAGTTGGTATCCTTTGTGGAGAGGGGGAACCTACAAAAGAATAGGCTAAGAAGTGGGCCCAACTAAACAGATCCTCAAAAAAAAAAAAAAAAATCACTGCCTTTTTTACAGACCATTGGTAATTATTATTGGATTAAAATGTCTACAACTAAATGATCACATTGATATATATAAACTTTAGATATAAATTTTATCTAGAGGTTCCCTGAGACTTGGAAAGTATTTCAAGTGTTTCTCCAGTATAAAACGTTTGCCAAAGCTGTCCTAGAGTGAAAAGATGCATGAGGAAATAAAAAGTCATCTTAACACCAAAATATTCACTGTTGAATTGAAAACTGACTTAAAAAATTCCTTCCAGTTGGCACTATCCTCACTAAGCAAATCAATAATGTTTTCAATTTCTCCAATATAATGCAAACACAATATAAATCTATTAGAAAGCCAAGTTGCGGATCTGAGCAAAAGAGACAGAATTTTATGAGGTAAAAAAAAAATCATCTGATAATTGCTCAGATTACATGAAAATCTACTAACAAATAAGAATTTAGAAGAATTAGATCAGTTAACTGAACAAGAGATAACTCACAAAGACAACTAAATAGGTTAATCACAAAATAATTTGAATATTAAAAGATTGAGAAGTCTATTTTGAAGTCTTTTAATATTTATGATGTGCCAAAAAAGTTAAATTATTTTATCAGAAAAATACTCACTGTTTAATAAAATAATATTTTGTTCATTCAAATTGCTTATAATTTCAACAGTAGCTTATAATTTAAGTATATAGTAAAATACATTTATTTTCATAATTTTTAGTTTCTTTTTTAAGTAAATTTATTGAGGTGAAATGGTTAATAAAATTATGTAGGTTTCAAGCGTCCAATTCTATAATACATCATATGTATATTGCATTGTACATTCATCACCCAAAGTCAGATCTCCTTCTGTCACCACATATTTGACCCCCTTTATCCTTATCTACCTCCCCCACTTACCCTCTGATAACCTCTAAACTTGTCTGTTTCTATGAGTTTTTGCTTTTTTGTCTTGTTCATTTGTTGCTTTCAGTTTTATATCTGACATATGAGTGAAATCATATGATTCTCAACTTTTTTGGTTTTAGAATGATAAAATCAAGATCCATCCATATTGTTGAAAATAGCAGTATTTCATCTTTTCTTATGGCTGAACAGTACTCCATTGTATATATGTACCATATAGTCTTTATCTAATCATTTATCGAAGGACACTTCAGTTGTTTCTGTGTCTTGGCCACCATGAATAATACTGCAATGAACATTTTTAGTTTCATTTATAAACTAAAATCCTATTAAAACTTTTTCACCAAAATTTAATACAAATGATCAATATTCTTTTTAGGTAGATTGATCCCTTTTAAGTGGCCTTTTTCTAGACCTGCAGCATGTCCTCAAATAATGTCGTTTTGTTTAATGCTATTTTGTTATAACATTGATGAGATGTTATAGGTGGTCTAGGGTCTTAATTCTTGTTTATATCAATTAGCCTATGGTAAAGTTAGTTTTATTATACATTGTTTTGCTGAAAGTTACAGAACCTATCAACAATTTAAGTGAGTACTTACTACAATTATCTCCATAAAATGAGGATTTCCTGTGCTTATGAAAAACAAACACAAAAGAACATTAAAGCTGTGATTTTGTAGTTTTAATGGTTTAAGACAAGGCAAAAGGTATTTACTTAAAAAAAAGTGTCAGCGTAAAGAAAAGTGTGGAGAAATAACAATATAGATGGTTTGTTAACATGGCAAAAATTGAGAATTAGAGTTCTAGAAGTTTGGAAAATACTCCGTTAACAATAAGTTTGACTTGTATCAAGTCATTCTTGAACACAGCAACCTCCCTACAGTGATCTTGACCATCTCTAAACATAGCATCTATACCATTTATTGACATCTGAGTGCCTAGTGACATCGCCTGTGACATTGTCTTACCTTGGGATTTACCTCTTGCTTTAGTCACTTTTCCAGAGTGAATGGCTTGTTTCCCAGTTAAACTATTAAGTTCCTTAAGGCTGGTTCTGTATCTCATTATATCATTCACAGCATCAGAGAGCAATTTCCTGCCTTAAAATCATGCTGAAGAGTTCTCATAACCCAAATCCTTTTTGTTGCATGTAAGTGGTCTAGTAAGAAATTGAGAGGTCCCCAAAAGAGATCTAATAGTTATTATTGCTAGCTCAAGAGACGTACTCTAGAGTTTATTAGAAAATTACATATGTTTGAATAAAGAGCATTTAGTAGATGTTCAACAAATGTAATCTTCCTTGCAACATCTGCTATTAGGTGCCATCTAAGGAAGCAGATACTTAAAGATGACTTTCTGCTCTCTCCACCAGAGGGTGCCAATGCTTCTATGTCCTCTAGTCAGGTTCCCTGACATTTCTTATGAATATAATTGAAAGGAGCCTTGTCTAGCAGGCAGTTGAAGATGAGGATCTGGAGCCTGAGAGGTAAGAGAGAATAGGCTTAGGAGTCGTATATATTGTGTGATAGTAATTGACGCTGTGAAAGCTCTTGAGGTTTCTGAAGGACAAAATCTAAAGAAATGTCTACATATTAAGGTCAAGAAAAAAAAGGGAAAAAAGGGGGCAGAGAAGGAGGAGAACATAGAAATGTAGTCTTAAGGCATCAATGTCAGGAGGTGCTGGTGAATGACAGTAGGTATTGGTGAGAGACTGAGGAGAAAAAAGACTGAGGAAAAAAAAACCCATCCATTATGGTTAATCAAACAGTGAGGTTAGGAACTAGATTTAGGGTGGGAGTGTGAATGTAATGAGCAGTAGAGAAAAAGGAATAGGCTCTGGTATATTTAACTTACTTGCTGAAGTTCTGTGGTAATAACAGGAAGAAAAGAAACAAAGGAGTTACTAGAGAAGCACCAGAGGTAAGTTTTTAAAAAACAAAACCCAAGACCTCATTTTGCCAAAAAGCCATTTCTTTTATGAGGCTAATCTCAGTTTTATATTACAAACAGATAAGATCATTGAATTCACACAAAGATATGAATGATAGCCATTTTCTTTAGTTTCCTAAGGACCTGGCACTTTAAAAACAAAACAGTCCAACTCTCGTTTATCTCAGCAACTGGTCGCTAGAATTTCTTGTAGGATTTATTCATTTATTCAACAAATATTTACTGATTACCTAATATATGCCTGGCAATATTATACACTCTAGGGTTATAGCAATGAACAAAAGAGAAAAAGGGTCCTAGCCTCATGGAGTTTATGTTTAGTTTAACTGTGGTGTGGGTTGACATGGAGAGGTAAAGCAGGGTAGAGAACCAATGGGAGTGATATACTATTTTAAATAAGCCTCACTGATAATGTAATATTTGAACAGCAACCCAAAATAGGTGAGAGGGCAAGTCAAGTGGATAACTATGGAAAGAATTCCAGGTAGAGGGTATAGTAAAGGTGAAGGCTCATGACAGATATGAGACTGATGAATGTGAAGAACAGAAAAGGGGCTGTATGGCCGCCCCAGAATGAGTGAAAGGGAGAGCACTGGGAGAGGAGATGAGAATGGTAGCAGGTCCAGACTGTGTAGGACCTTAGTGGCCATGTAAGGACTTTGGCTTTTAACTGGAATTTCGTAGGAAACCACTGGATGGTTTTGAATATGACCCGATTCACATTTTAAAAGCACTGCTTTGGCTGCTGAACTGAAAAGAGACTGGAAAGGGAATAGAGGGCAAAAGGAGAGCAAGGAAAAAGTAGTTATGAGTCTACAGTAATAATTCAGGCAGGGGATGTTAACAGTGTGGACAAGGGTGGTAACAGCAGAGTGGTGGAAGTGGTTGGGTTCCTGGGTTGTTTTAAAGGTAGAGCTGCTAAGATTTGCTGAAGGGTTGGATGTGGGGGTATGAGAAAAAAGGGGATTTAAGGAAAACTCCAAAGTTTCTGGCTTAAGCAGCAGAAGGATGAACTTGACATTGAAGAAGGAAGTATGGAAGTATGGGAGATGGGAAAAGGCAAAGACGAAGATCAAAATTTGTTTTGGGACATATTAAGTTTGAGATGCCATATAAGACATATAAGTAAAGAATTTGAGTGGGCAAAATATATAAATCCAGAGTCAAGGGAGAACTATCAACTTAAGATATAATTCCAAGTAAAATATTTTGAAAGGTTAGGAGAGGTACAGAGCTGTAAATGAGGGAGAGTGGAAATGTCAAGGGATTTTCTGACTTACTGATACCAATGTCCTCAAAGCAGCCTATTCCAGTCCTTGCCCCTGCTCCTTTTTCTGCTGAGCACCTACGTTTTTGATTCTCACCTTCCTTGACTCCCTCTCCAAAATTGGTTTCTCCCTCTTTTATCCTGATTTTGCTTATTTCCCCTAATATAATGGTTACCCTAACTCCCTGCCCCCACTCTTTAACAGGGTCGATTAACTTTTTCTTAATCTTATGTAAAGTGTATCTACAACAAAGCTTATAGACCTGGCTCCATCTCTCACTTTCCAAACCGACAGTCACCTCTAAGTTCCTCTTCTATAGAAATTATGGAGCCATAAGTGTCACCTGGGCATTAAATAGTGATCTGTTGAGTAATTTTGGCTTCCCCATGTGACTCCCCAGAGTTCTATCAAGATGAAGCATTAAAACTACTATATAATGCAATATCTAGGATGTCATCCCAGTATTAACTCTACCCCAAATAGGGCCTTTTCCATTATATTTTCCTCCCTTGTCATAAGGAGGTGGGGCAGCTGCTTTAGAGGACTGACACCAAAGTATTAATTGAGCTCTGCTCAAGTGTGACTGATCTCTATATTTTGTTGGTCATGTGATTTGATAATCTGTTCATATTATCCTGTATTCATAATTAGAATAAGCTGACACTACTCTATACTACTCAGCACCAATTCCCCCTTTTGGAGTCACCAGTACTGTCCTCCAAAAACTTAACTAAGAGTAGGATCATGTGTCTAAGTCTTTACCCACACAGAAAAAACAACTCTCCCTTCACATGAAGGTTTAGAAAGAACACCATAGTCACAAAGAAAGCATTTTAGCCTTTTTTTTGGGGGGGGGAGGGGTGCCAGTTTAGAAATGAATAAGATTGGACTGAGTCCTTAAAACAAATACATGTTTCTTGTGTGATACTTGCTTACAATTGTCAAAAGTTTGTCAAATACCAGTCTGATAAAATTTGGGCCACATTAGTATTCCCCATCATTCCACATTATTCTGTGGCTCCCTGTTGTTCTTAGCTTTTAATCTTTGCCTGGAATATTCTTCCTACTCTCATCTTCATTCTTTATAGCCTAGGTCAATGGCCTTCTCTGTGAGGTCTTCCCTGACTCCTTAAGGTAGAGATACTGGGGGTCCCTCTCCTCTGGTCTCTCCCAGCATTGATCAACTCTTATTACAGCAATAGCCAACCATGCTATCACTGTTCAGCTCTGCCTCCCTCTCTAACATTAGACTGGAGTAATTGCCAAAGAGAAGGTACCACGTCTACTTTTTTAGCATCCATTTCCGTGTCTGATACACAATAAGCTTTAATAAATATCTAATCATACAGGTGCTATTTAGGCCCATTCAATGCCATTTACAATCTGTCTACACCCTAAACATCCAAACTTAATAATCACTATTTGTTGTAGCAAATTCCCTCTAGATTATGTCTATTACTCCATTCTGTTAAATACATTCGAATGATATCCTCATTGCTTTAAATGTTCACTTTGGAGTGAATAATACAGGGGAGGCATAGCTGACAATCCAATAGAGAATGGAGTAACAGGAATTTCTAGTGGAAGCTGGAAAGAAATGTAAGAGTCAAACATAGTGAGGTGAACTCTGAACCAACTCTGCCTCTTTTAATTTAGAAAAAAACCATCAGTTAATGGGGAACCATTTGAATTAGTGAGTACAGCCAATTAGAAGGGAGACATTTTTAATTGTAGCTATTAAGAGAGAACAGTTTGAAAACTGCTTAGGGGAAAAACAGCCATTTTGCAAAGAGTGAAGATATATCTAAGCTAAGAGCTAATTTTAATATAAAGAGAAACATCTTCCATTTAGTCAAGGTAATTAAGTCTTAACTAGGTTATAAAGAAATCAGCATAAATGTCTGTAAGTTGACTGAAGCTGTTGAAGGAGAATAAGACTTCAGAAATGTCTGCGAATAAAAGTTACAACACTATCAGAAGGCTCTGGGCTAGAGATTAAAGACTGCATTAATCAATTTAACTAGATTAAAGGGAAAACTAAATGCCAGTAAGTATAGTGGGACCTCTGATTCCATCAGAGGTCCATCTAAATGGTGACAGGAAAAGAGTAACAGAGACACTGACATTAGTAAACAAGCTAGGATTGCTTTTAAGAAATTTGCCCTTAAGAAAATGATTTTAAAAGATGCAGACAGTATTTCTAGAAGATAGTTTGTAAATATCCACCAAAATTTTAAATGTACATTTCCTTACACCATGTAATTCCACCGTTAGACACTAATACACCCCCACACACACATACTTGCAATAAATATATTGAAAAATTTCTCCAATATATATGTACAATGATTATCATTGCAGGTAGCCAACAGCTAAAAACAACCCAAATGCCTACCAAATGGGAACTGGTTAAACAAATTATAAAGAATCTATGTTACAGAAAGAGATTCCAATAAGGAAAGGGAGAAGGCTAGAATAAACTCTGTGGAGTTGAACTGAAATTGGAGTTATCAATGTAATTCATGGTTTTTAATGTACATACAGATGGAGAGATATAGAAATATAGATGTGTATATGGGTGTGATATATATCTGAGCAGTCCTGGAAGCAATCCATTCCAGTATCAATGAGCACACCTAGCACCCAGATCTTGGTTCCTAAATACCAATCTCTAATAAAAGAAATCAAGGTATTTGGAGAAAAGGCTGGTGCCAGAGCTAAGTTGGAGATAATATGGATGAGCCTAGAACATTTTGTGGTACCAGAAAGTAAGGAAGTGCTCAAAAATTATAAAGACATGTCAAAAGGACATAAGGGCCAACCTTAACCAATGGCCAAGGCTGAGACAATTTGAACAACAAAATAAAATAAATAAATATATTATCAGATGATAACCCACAGAATAAAATAACTACCAAGTTATTTGTATAAATAAATAACTAAATAAAGGGGAGAGAAGGAACAGCTATTCCTCTCAGAATGCCAATTAAAAAATATATAAAATTGCTATTAGGCAACACCTCAGTAATAATTCTTGCAGTCAAGACCATTAATGGATGCTAAAATTAGTATTCAAGAGCCTGATGATGAAAACAAAGGTATTTGGATTGCCTCAAATTATTTCCCTAAAAGATATTAGCTACAGAGATAAAAATCATAACTTTGCAGAAGAGAAACCTGACAGACACCATCTTACTTCTGTGATCAAAATTAACCTTAGTAGACATTATGACATAAGATACTGATATGAAGTCCTGAGAAAAGTAAGAATAGGTAAAATGACCGTATATGTGAAATCTCAATTTAATTATTAGAAACCATCAGAAACCCAAATTAAAGGTACATTCTACAAAATAACTGTTCAAAGTGTCCAGGTCATGAAAAAGAATAAAAGACTGAGGAACAATCAGAGATTGAAGGAGACATGACAACTAAATGCAACATAGTGTCCTAAATAGGATCCTAGAATAGAAAAAAGAGAGCAGTGGGAAAACAAGCCAAATTTGAAAAAGGAAGGCCTATAGGTTAGTTAATAATATTGCATCAATGTTATTTTCTTATTTCTATAATTGTATTATAGGTATGTCAAATGTTAAGGGAAGCTGGATCAATAGTATATGAAAACTCTATGACATATATATGCATTATGAGTTCATAAAATTTGATGAACTTTTCCATAAGCCTAAAATTCAATATAAAATGTTTTTAAAAGGAACAAAGTAGATCTGTATATATTTATAAGAAAAGAATATCGAGATATATTATTATTTTTAAAAAGTTTTTCTTCCTATTTTAGTTTCAGGTATACAGTACAATGGTTAGACATTTATATAGTTTATGAAATGATCCTTCTGATTACTCTAGCACACATCTGGCACTAAACACAATCGTTACAATAATATTGACTATATTCTTTATGTTGTACTCTACGTAGCTGTGACTGTTTTGTAACTACTAATTTGTACTTCTTCATCCCTTCTCATGGTATAATATGATCCTTCTGAGTGTATACGTATATGCACACACATACATAATCATATATTATATATATATATATACATATATATAGGGTATATGAATAATCATTTTGTTGTAAGAAAGCAAAATTGCTAAGTCTGGTAATTTGGGATCTCGTAATTTGGGAGGAGGAGAAGTGAAAGTAAGGAAGGGGAGTGAGACTTTTATTTTTCAGTTTTCATCAAGTCTGCATTTCTACATAAATAAGGTTTATCTAGGCAGAAAACTATGGTCCTTTCCTGTACCTCTCTACATCGAAAGGAATAGAAGAAAATTTGAAAAATACTTAATATGCAATATTTAGCATATAATTTAAGGAGATGCTTTTGTAGTTCTTTTATTAAGTCTTCAGTGCCATTGCTTCAATCTTCTGTATAAACTATGTTCTTTTGAATATAATCCCCAATATTTCTATGAGTGTAGTTCACATGAATTCTAGAATGAAAAGGTTTCCCACTCTGTTAGCAAACAATACAACCTAGCACTTGGTTGTTGTGAAACAAAGAACATGTGCATTGTTCTATCTGGGCTTATGCAAGTTTCTCTAAGAATCTTATCACTTCTAGAGGCTTGATGATATGGCACTGTTTTCAATCTCCAGTGAATCCCACTATCAGTTATACTTAGACCTCTATGCTTTTACTCATCCAGTTTCCTCACTCTGAAATATTCTTTCCCTTTGTTGTCCAGTAAGCTATAACCTGTTTCTCTCCTATAAAGTTTTCCTTTATTTTAAAACAGGAGACTTTTTCTGTAAAGGGCCATGTAATAAATAGGTTTTGTGGGTCACATACTCTTTTACATACTCTTTCCCTTCTTTTTAAAACAATTCTTTAAAAATGTAAAAAGCATTCTTATCTCATACTGAGTTCCCAACTCAAGAACTATGGACAAGTTACTGCAGAATTCCAGACATTATTCCATGTCTAGGATGAATAAATAACATATGCCATATACATATATGCTGATACTTTCTGAATAGCTATAGATACTTCTGGGGTTAACAGAAAACACATTATATTTAAAAACGTTATTGAATTCATAATAATTTCCTGTCCTCATTTATTTTCTTAATCAGTGAAACCAAAATTACAACTGGTCTTAAGTGGAGTGTCCATAAAATGCCTCAATATTAAAAAAGGAGTCCTCAAACAAGAACTGAGAAAATGTAACTTACATGCACTCCCTTAAAGGAATTACTTAAGGTTGCAATTCAGTTAAGCGACACAGGAAGCCATGAGGTCCAGAGAAAGTATATTGAACTCAGAGAGTAATAATGGAAGGTCCAAGAATGAGACTTATGTAGAAAATCTAGAGGAGAATAAGCTTACATTAGATGAAAGAGTTAGAAAAATATGTGAACATGGAAGACATATTTTGTAAGGGAAACAAAAGCAGTTTAAAAACTTGAAAATAAAACAGCTGAATAACAAAGTCAAGTTCAAATATAAAGTAATCTGAAATGCGACATGGTCTTAAGCAGTTAAAAAAGTATAAAGGAGAAATTGTTTGACCGTGATGATAGGAAAATTCTTTGAGTGGCTATAAAGTGGATAATGTCAATCTAGCATAGTCCTGTCATAGCAGTAAATGACTTTTATATGGCATAATTCTGTAAATCCTTTTTATTGCTTTTTAAATTTTTGGATACTTTATATAGTAAAGCATAGAGGATTTGGTTGGGATTGAAGAATAAGATGTAAATAACACCAAAGATAAGGTAAAAGTAAATGTGTTGCTGAAAAAGGCAGAGTTTTGAAAGAGGAAGTATATAAAAGAGTAGCAGTATTAATACCTTCAATTTATAGAGCAGAGCATCAAGAAATACTATCAAATGTTGGCAGAACAAGAAGTGGCAGTTAAAATATTATTTAAAGTTATAATGATAATAGATATTCTAAAATATTTATATATTTAAATACATTAATATATTATAGGTTTATATGTTTGGTGAATATAAACATAATATATATCCTTTATTAAATATATTTATATCATAAAACAATCAAATATTAGGAAGAAAAGAGAAAGAAGAAGGTAGCTATGAGCTAAATCCTCACCTTTCTCAGCAAAAAGTCAATAGAGCTAAAGTTATTAAATAAATAAAAGGTATAAGCATTTATCTGATCAAAAGGAGATAAATATTGAAAGATTAAAAAAGCAGAAAATCATACAATATCATACGCTTATTTTTAAAAGACTAATAAAATAATCAAATATCTAACAAGACAGATGACAGAAAGCAATAGAGAGAGAAATAGAGGGATAGAGAGATAGAGATAGAGATGAGAGAGAGAAGAAAAAAATGAAGAAAAGGTATAGAACAATAATTTTAGCAGATGAAAAAGCAATATAACTATTATTTTATGATAGTAATGCATATAAATAACATTGTCAATGAAGTTGAGATGGACAATCTTATATGTCAGCAATAACCAAAAACAAGGAGTTCTAGTTAAGATGGTAGAGTAGGTAGACTCTGTTCTTGCCTCCTCTCCTGACATTAAAATTACAACTAAATGATAGAACAATGAACCTAGAAAAATCATCTGAAGTCTAGCTGAGTAGACCTATAACTAAGGATATAAAGAAGAAGCCATGTCAAGACTGGTAGAAGAGGCAGAGATGTGAAATGGGCCGGTCCCACACCCACATGAGGATCAGAAGGGATATCTTGGCTGCAGAGGTCCCCCAAAGGGAATGAGGGGTTGCAGCCCCACACCAGGCTCCCCAGCCAAGAGCACCAGGGCTGGGAAGAAGGGCTCCCACAACATCTGGCTGTGAAAATCAGCGGCCATCCTATCTGGCTGGGTGAGATGGAATGCTGTGGAAAACCCAGGCATTCCTCTTAAAGGGCCTGCACACAGACTCTTTCACTCACAGGCACTCACCCTGGACTCAAGTGGAGGGACAGTGGCTTGGGAGGTGCCAGAGACATATAGGGAGAGGCAGTTGAGTGGCTTCAGAGTGAGGGCTGGAGGGACAGCAGCTAGTGTCCCTGAGTTGAGCCCTCCTCTCATGTAGCCAGCTGGCAGGCATCATTTTTCCTTTGTTGAGCCCTCCCTCTACGTGGCCAAATCTGAACCTGCACTGGCCTGGTGAAATCCACTGGCTCCAGCCTGGCTTACCACAGCTGGCTCACTGCTGGAGACGTTTATCCCAGAGGCAGGCAGGCAGTCGGGCTTGACCTGTGCTGCAGACTTGGACAATTCTTGGGAGTCTGTGGGCCCCAGGCTCAGCACGTATGCCCAATTTGAATCTGCACTAACCCGGTAAATACCACTCAACCCACCCTGAGATTCCCTGAGACCCCTACCACCTCACCCAAATTGAGTACTGCCCAAAGCCCTTTCAGCAGTTGAGCCATATGGGCAGCTGACAGGTGACCAGCAGGCCTCAGGGTGCCCTGGGCCTCTTGCTAAGCTTCCCCAGGCCTGGTATGTTGGCAGCCGGCCTTAGTCCGCAGCATGGCCTTTCCCACATGCCTCTAGGTCCAACACAGGTAGCAATCAAACAAAGATCTCTTTGTAGCTCCTACCAGGTAGCCCCAGGCCAGTCACAGGCAACAGCTGACCTTGGCCTGCATGGGGAACCCCTTCTAAGAGGCTCCAAAACCAATATACCTGGTGGCTGGCTCCAGACTACAACAGAGCACCACCTGATTAACCCCACAAGTGGCACACCCAAAGGGTGGTCTCAGCAGGTGCTAGAGCCCTCTGGGACAAATCCCACCCCAAGGGGTTAGCCCTCACACAGTAACTCATACACTATGGTCATGGCCAATCCTCATAGCCAGTAAGCCTGAGGGTCAATCCCACCGACTGACATGACAACAGCAATCAAGACTCACCTACAACAGGAGGGCACACATAATCCACATACGGGGCACTTCAGGAACATCCAGCTCAGGCAACCAGGGAGATTATGCCACTGGGCCCCACAAGACACGTACTAGACAAGGCCACCCAGCCAAGACTGGTAGATGTAACAGATCTACTTAATACATAGAAACAAACACAGAGAGGCAGCCAGAATGAAGAAACAAGGAAACATGTTCCAAATTAAACAACAGGAGAAAACTCCATAAAAAGAACTAAATGAAGTGGAGGCAAGCAATCTACCAGATACAGAGTTTAAAATACTGGTTATAAGAAAGAATAGCTAATCTCAGTGATAACTTCAATTACAAAGCAAATATTTTTGTGCTTTTAAAATCTTCCATATTGGCTTCAATTTTAATCTTTTTGATTCATTCCAGCCTTAATAGAGATGTATTAAATTTAAATTAACATCAGGAAATTTGGATCATCTTTTGGGTAAATATATGTATACACACATACATATAAACATATATATTTTTAAGTATTTTTTTACAACTGCGTATACATACATATACACACAGATTTTATTCTGGTCCTAATGTTTTCTCTGTCTTCACTGTATGTATTCGTGTACACACATATGTACGTGTGTATGTATGTGTGTACATGAAAAATTACTGTGAAGACAGAGAAGACATTAAGGTTTAGAATAGAAAAAGACAAAATAATTGAACATTAGTACACTGATCAACTTTTAAAGTTCTCTTTGGCGAGGCTAATATAATGTTTAAGAGAAAAATTTCTATCTGCTCCACATATTAATGTTGGTGATTCAAGAAAGCAGAATCTAGAGAGCCACAACTATTACACCAACACCAACAACAATCAAAACAAAATATAGCATTATGATTAATAATTGTGTCAGCTCTCTCATTTGCTTCCTGGTACTTGACTATATTATTGATGTGTGTTAGTGTGTGGGAGAAACCTCTTAAGTCCCTTGCACAATCAGATCAGAACTCTCAAGAGGTTCTCACTCATCGCAATCCGCACTCACCCGCTAACTACATCTTTCTTGTAGCCCTCATGGCTCTGGCTGATGAGGCATGGGCCTGGTCAGGGAAAAGCAGCAGGGCAGATACTGCAGTTTTAAGTGAAATCAGGTGTTGCCTTTCCTGAAGTAAGATCTGGAAAATGTCAGTTCTGAAGTAACAGGTACTGGCAACTGAAAATCAGCCTTCCCCACTGGGCTCAGCCTTTCTTTTCCCTGCAAGTACTATTTAGGCTTTCCCTTCTCCTCTTACATCGTCAAGCTCCTTCATCTCCTCTTTAGAGGCCACTGAATAAGAATTTCCATTTTGTGGATATTCACCTGACTTGAGTCTAAGCATGTTGGGAATGGGAAGGTTTTTGGTAATAGAATACCACAGTGTCAATAAAATACTCTCGTGTCGTTGGCGACTCAGGCTTCTACCTGTGGAGGAAGTATAAAAGATTTCTTGGAAGAGGATTTCTTGGAGGAGTGGGGAGGAATCATTAGGTTCTGACTCTGTTTTCTCCAAATATTGAGGGCTCCAGGCAGAAACAGCACACATGTTTGATAAAGTCAAAGCATTACATGGGGCTGAGAAAACATTCTTTGGGTTTCCTTTCTTTACTTTCTGCTAGGCCAATCTGGAACAATTCCATCTCAGAATTGCAATCCGGATTGAAGAAACACACATGTGCACATGCACAGTTGATGTATGATTGTTTTTATTGTTTGGTTGATTTGGATAATGTGCCTCAGCACATTCTGGGATTGAACCAAGTAACGATGGGGGTGCCTCATCATTTAGCACCCTTCATTCCCATCTCCATACTCCAGTATCATCTCAAATGGAGTGTGGCTCATTTGGAGGAAACAGCCCCACACTTACCCAAGGTACCTGGATGAAACATGGGTCACTATGAGTATGGGGTAAGTGCCAGTGATCCTGTAGTGTAGCTGGAGCAAATGCAATCTGTGATGAGTTTAGTTAGTGACTAAAGACAAAATCAGTGGAACAAGTTCAAAACTTAAAATGCTGAAGAACTAAACAAGAATTCTAGGAAAAGAGCACTAGACTTTGAAGTATGGCTAAATCTTAACTAAGAATGCCCTATCATCCCATCACTATTCACCTAATACTCTTTGTAAGCAAACTGATCCCTATGGCTTTACTCCCACCTGTAAGTTAATATTTTAGTCCCAAATTTAAATCTCCAGTCCAAGGTTTATCTCCTGAACTTCAGACTGGTAATCTCATTCATCTCTATCTAAATGATCCATGAGCATTTCAAATGGTACATATGAAAAACAAAATCATCAGCCACCCCAATAAACGTTTCTTACATTCCCTGAATCGATGAATGACATAGTCATTTATCAGTAACCCTGAGAATTATCCTAGATTTTTCCCTATCATTTATCACAACCAGAGCTAATCAAGACTATCTTCTAAACCTTTCCCAAATTCCCTTCCTCAGTCCCCACCACCTTTACCCTAATTCAGGCCACCATATCATTCACCCAAATAACTATTACAGCTTCCCCATTTAACACCTTTCAATCCCATATGTAGTTTCCATAATACGGCTCAGAGAGCTTTCTAAAAAGGAGATCCACATATCATCTATGTAGTATTCTTGCCAAACATATTTAAACAGACTCTAACCATAAGGAAACAATCAGACAAACCTATATTTAGGTGAATTCTACAAGAAATCTGGCCCAGACTCTTCAAAAATATCAATGTCACAAAAGACAAAATATAATTGGGGGAACTGTTCTAGATTTAAAGAGACTAAAGTAAGAAAACTAAACATAAACATGATCCTTGTTTGGATCCAGGATTGACGGGCAGGAGGTGAAAACAGCTACTGTGGACATTACTGGAATAATTAGGAAAAATTAGAATATGAACTGTGTATTAGATGATATTAAATCTATAAATGTCCAATTTCTTAGGTGTTGTGATGGTATTGTGGTTATGCTTAGTTCCTAGGAGATGCAGTCTAAGGTATTTATGGGTGGAATGTCATGGTGTCTGCAACATACTCTCAAATTATTCAGCAAACAATTACATAGGTAGATAGGTGACAGAAAGAAAGCAAATGTGGTAAAATATAAACAATTGACGAATCTAGACTTCCAACTTTCCTTTGAGTTTTACATTTTTCAAAACAAAAAGTAGTAGAGAGAAAAGAGAGAGAGAAAGCAGCCAGTCACCATGGATAAACTGTTCTTCCATAGATATCTTCCATGTTACAAAAAGAACCCGAATTTCTTGGAGATTAAAAAAAATGACAGGGAGGTCATTAAGGTTGAATCACCAAAGCCATTTACTTTCATCTCTAGAACCTGAGCAGGCTTAAGACCTAAATAAACAGAATAATTCAAGTTAACACAAGACTTAAAAGCTATATATAAAAATGGCTAGGTCGTTTCACAGACAAATTGAATTTAAGCCAGCCATTTTCTTTTATACAAAAGAATATAAAAACAGTTACGAGCAAAGTCTCTTTAAATTCTCATAATAACCAAATGAGATACTTAGCTTTATTTCAGAGATGAGAAAAACAAGGGAAAACCACATGGAATTATGTCCTAGAGTTTTTATAGCTGTCAAACCAATAAAGTGCATTATTATATGATACCAGACGTTTGCAGAGTGAACATGTTAACCTTTAAAAAAGGATGGTTGAATCTTTGTTTTTCCTCTAACAGCATTATTAATTTGCTGTTTATCTTCTACATTATAGTTTCTTCTGCCCCACAACAAAATCAAACACATTTTTAAAAGCCCTATATCAAGCCCTGATAAAATCATTGTCGCACTTAGAATAGCAACCTAAAGGTTCTTTATGAAGGAGTCCTGTCTCCCTGTCCTTCTTCTTCTCTTGTCACATTGCCTTTTTACTCCCTACACTACAGCCATATTAACTACTTTTGCTTCCTTTAAGCACAGATTCTCTCATGCTACCAGTATTTCTCAGTGGTGGTTTAAAGCAAGGGAAATATGATGTGGCCCTTCATGCCACAGGTATACCTAATGCAAGCATATCAAGCATAAGAACACCTAAGACTGAATCCATACATA
Organism: Pteropus medius; assembly: GCF_902729225.1. Classification (NCBI taxonomy): domain Eukaryota; kingdom Metazoa; phylum Chordata; class Mammalia; order Chiroptera; family Pteropodidae; genus Pteropus; species Pteropus medius. The sequence goes on along the minus strand of NW_024344378.1, from coordinate 21,695,968 downwards.
GAGTGAGTCAGGAGACCAGGATTCTGCTTCCAGGTCAGCTACTAAGGCAAATCCCTTATCCTCATGGAGCCTCAATTTGCTCATCTATAAAAGGAGATGGTTAAATCAGATGATCTCCCATGTCTATCTGCTCTCTGCTGTACTGTCCATGAATCTATGAAGTTGCTTTAGGGAAATCACAAGGGAACTTGTGTAATAAATTCTGGTATAGAAGAGGTTTACATACTAAGATAAATCATCTCAAAGAAGTTGTGAAAGTCAAATAAAGGATAAAGTTCCAAATCACAGTCAAGTTTAATGGACTTTACTGACAACAGAACCAAAATCCAAAATGTGTCATCTTTGAGATTTATATCAAGTTACATATAAAGATTTAATAATATGGTGAAACAGATGTTAAGTGAGACATTAATTTTAAGCTGCAGTATGAGATTTAGCTCCATTTTGGTTACTGGGCAGACAACAAGTTCAAGAGGCACTGACTCTATATAAATGTGCTCATATGAATGTAGCCCATGGAGAAAAATAAGTGTCTTAGTATCTCATTTTCTCTCATCTATTAGATCCAGTGATAAGTCATAAAAAACTATGAGGAAGATTATTGTCTGGAATCACTAACACGGGAATATCTTGAAATTATTCAATCTGTACCTCTTTCTTCCAAAAGACTCAGAGCTCCTTCAGCACATTGAAATTGACACTTGAATGGGGGTGAAATCAACTGTAATACAGCTAGAGGAAGGAACACTCCCATATTATTCAATTCACTCAACACAGGCAGTGGAAGCGCAAATGAGGGAAGGTACTGCTTTCTACAATTCCACTCTTTTATTTAGGGGTAGACTTTGTTCAAGTAGTAACATTAAAAAAGAAAGCTGATGTGTTTACACTTATCATGGGGTCTGCTCTACCTATTCAAGTTCTAATAAGAAATTATCGTGAGAATTAGAAAATTAATATGTACTGTTGTTCAAAAACTTTTATTTTAAAATGTGTTTTTAGATTCAGAAGCAAAACTAGCAAGAATATTTCAAGAAGATTCTAGAATTCATTCGTTAATTCATTCAACATTCAACATTTATTGACTATCTAATTATGGCATACACTGACTTTAAGAGAATACAAAGTAAATAAAACAGAGTCCCTCATCTCAAAAACTTCACAAACTAGAAACCGGTCCTAATACTGCTGATGTCTTTAAGGGCATTATCTTCAATTCCAAACTATTGGAGTTAACTTAGAAGGAAGTTTGCAAAGTGTTGATATAAGAAAATGAAACCATAAAACATAAAACATAAAACATAAAAATAGAAAATCTCTAATTTTTAGGGAAAAAAAGTGTTTATTAATTAGTGTTGGCAATGATTAATAACTAGCTAGATTTTTTTATTAGGAAGATATTTCATTTGTATTTAAATTTTTTAAAAAAATCTTGCTCATTGTTATATCTTTTAAAATATGTGAATAATAATAATTAGTGATAAATAACATGTGCATGGTAACAATTGGTTTCTTATATCATTAAAAAATGTTTTTAACACAATAGAATATACAGATGTCAAATTATAATGTACACCTAAAAATTATATAATTGTATTAACCAATGTTACCCCAATAAACTTAATTAAAATAATAATAATAAATAATAATAATAATAATAATAATAATAATAAAACAGCAAGAGAAAAAATAAAAAAATGTTTTTAAAGAAAAGCATATAACAACAGGATTTTTGCTTTAGAACTTTCACTCCAGCTGTGGCATGGAAGATGGTTTAGGGGTTTAGAGAGTGGGGAATGGCTACATATAGTAATAGAATATATAAGATTATTACAATACTGTAGACAAGAGTTGGACTTTTGATTGGTTAGATAGAGAAGATAAAAGATAACTGCACATTTTCAATAGGAAAAGGGATGTAAGTGATAACATGTTTGAAATGAATCTTAAAATAGAGCAAAATTTCTGAGAAAATGTCTTCAGATTTTTATTCGTGTTGTCATTTTTTCAGTGAAGGCTTCTATGACAGGAAACAAAAACGGCATGATCACCACATCATTTCCTTTTCCTGAGCAAAAAGGGCAACATTTCCTGGCTCTCCTTGTAGTTAAGGATGGCAGCATGTGACTTACTTCTGACAAATGGGAATATGCGCAGGAGTGATGTGTCACTTCCAGGCCAAGGCACCTGTTGGCTACTAATCTATTTCCATCTCTCTCTGCCCCTAGAAACTATATATTGATGTGGCAGCACCACAATACGGAAGAAGCCCAGAATCCTGAATCGTTGGATGGAGGAATGAATCACCTATATCAGACTTCTATGGACAAAAACTAAACTTTCGTTGGGCTAAACCACTGATATACAGATTTGTTACTATAGCGTAGCATAGTATAGCCTATTTTGATTAATACACTTTCCCTATCACATCTAAAATTTCCCTGTCTCCCACAAGAAAACCCCAAACACACATATTCATACTTCCTATTCTTCTTCCTTGTCTTTTTTCTGTTTAGTGCTTGTCACTCTATAACTTGTAATGTATTTAATCTATTTATCTTGACTGAGAACTACTGTAGTGACTCAGCAACTAGGGATAAAAAAGCTTCAAAAAAGAATGGACAATTGACATAGGTAGGCAGAGCACAGCTAAAATATCTGGGTTGGGGAGAGGGACAGGGATGACCATTAGGTAATGTCAAATTAAATGTGGTAGAGCATGCCTTGCCACAAGATGGCACTCAGAGTTATTCTTTTCTGAGTTTCTATCAATAAACATTCTGCACATTTTTTATTGTCAAAGAACAAAGAGAATATCTTATGTTTCACAACTTACATATAGCATTGTATTTCATGTCCTATCATTTTATCACAGTTTATCATTACTTTCCTTTAGAATATGAAGATATAATGAATATTAGAATTGATTGTGAGATGGGGATAGGCATTAGAGCCAAGAGGAAGGAGCAAATGTAATGCTATTGCAGATATTCAGTACAAGGCCTTAACAAGAAGCCATTGAATTTGGCCATCAGATGATGATTGATGAGCTTTGAAAAAACTAATACTGTTGGAAATGGAAGTCAGACTGCCTGGTGTCGAGGACTGATAACATGCTGAGAAAGTAGAAAAGCTATGTATTTGGCACATGTGCTGTGAAAGATAGGAGGAAAACCAGGTGGACTTTTTCCTTATAAGGAATTCTTTCCCAAATAAAGATTTGTGTGCCTTATTCATAAGTTTCAAATATTTGAACAAAATATCTGTTAAATGGAATTTGGCCTCACATAAAAACATCTCTACAAAACAAATTCAATTGTATTTCAGAGATATTTCTACTTCACTAAATAACCTGTTAGTCCCCCAATATTACAGCATTTATTTTCAAAATAATTTCATATCTATTTCTCATATTATGTTGCCCATAAAGTAAATGTTTGAATCGAGGCCTAAAGAGATCACAAGATTTGCCTAACATTATACTGTGAGACAGAAACAGAGCCACAGGCCAAAGTTTTGTGATGCCTAATTCCACATCCCTTCTACTGAATTATTCTTCCTGTCACTTGACTTCTAGTTCAAATTTCCCACTTATCTAAATCTATTTTTCTGGTATGCATAAAATGACAATGGTTCTTTTAAATTGCCCTGTTTTGAATATTTTCCATGTTATTTTGGATATGTAACAGTTAAAAATTACCTATCTCCAGAACAGTATGGGAAAATATGTTCATTATTATTTCTGCTTCTAAAAAACAAGTATAATCTTGAACTGAACTTAAAAAAACATAAATTAATGTACTATTGAAGAGGTAAAATCCTGTGCCTGTTGTTTCAGGTATATAGGCACTTATGCTAGAATAAGGTCTCACTACACAATCTAAAGAGTTTTCTTTACAGCCAATACATCTAATCATTAGCCATTTATCTTTTTTATGAAGGTGAAAATAGCCTCACTGTCTAATTTGTATAAAAATATTTTTGATCTCTTGAGACATAAAGAGTGAAGTTAAGACAACTTTAGCTTTGTTTCTCCCCCACCTCAAACAGAGAAAAAAGGGGGGAGGACTTCTATAGCTAATTCACCAACAACTCTATATAACCCAAAGAAAAGAAAACGTCAAACTTGCTTTGTGGCTAGGCTTCCATGGGGAACAGCCTTCTTACTAAGTTGGAAAGAATAAAGGCTATTTTTGAAAGTACAAGTGTCTGAAAACATCATGCCTGCTAAGTGTGTTTAGCATTTCTATGCATTTTAAAGAATTTAATGAAGCCCAGCTCCTTACAAATTCCTACAAAAAATTTAGAATGGGAAATGGTTCCTGCCGCCCAGGGGCTAGGGTAGTGGTTATTCCTCTAACCAACTATACAAAGGAAACCTGTCATTTATAGATAGCTCCAAAGTCTTGCATTAGCAAGAACACCATGAAGACTGGCCCTTACCCAAAGAATTTACTCAGAGACATTTAATATGGAGTAAATATAGCCTCAAAGAGAACAGCTTTGAAGAAGGACTTTGAAAAAGTCGGAAGAAGATGAAATGAGGAATGTTGTTACTTAGCGCCATTATTAAACAAATGCTTGCCACAGTTCTTCTCTAGCCTGGCTCAAAATGTGGCAAATAGCATGCCCACTTCACAGACAAAAATATAACTTAGAATGTGAAATTTTTTATTAGGATGGGCCCTCAGTCTAATGGGTTGTTATCAAAGTGTATGAATACCCTATTTCCACCAGTGTAGAGATCACTCCTCACTCAGGGACATATCTACTATTCCATGAACAACAGTCCAGGATAATTTGGATCTCAGATGTTCTCCCCTAATTGTCATACCAGTTACAGTTGGAAACTCTATTCTTCCTAATCCTTATACCGTGTCCTAACCCCTAAGGTCCTTGCTCTAAGTAAAAAGTAATCAATCACTGCTATTACAGCTACTACTGCAGCAGACAGCGCTTTAGGCGTTAACTCTTTTGGAGTCATGGGCACTTTCTGTTATGAAATTAACTGGCTCACAGAGTTGAATAAACTTTTCATTATCTATAACATCACTCCGTACAACCGATTTTTTCTCTCCTGCTAGTCATCTCTAGTCTTTGTATACATAAATACATTCATCCACTCAAATGTAACTGAGTACCTGCTAAGTGCTGGGTATTATTTCAGACAATGGGTTTAAAGCAGTCAGCAAGAGAGACAAGGTCCCTGCTTTCATGGACCTATATTCTGACTATGTAAGAAAGAGTGGCAGTGAGGGAGGTGACAAGCAAGAAATAAACAAGATAAATTCAGATATGATTAACTCCAAGAAGAAAAAAGGTTAGTAACTGAAACTGGGTGGAAAACTCTTTCTCTTTTAGTCAGAGACTGCTGCCCTCAGGTGAGATGCTGAAGTGCCACGTTGGAGCCAGGATCCAGAGCTGACAAGAAGCCAGCCATGCATAGAACTAGGAGGAGGATTCTGTAGGCTGAGAAAATACCAAGTACAAAAGTTTCTGAGGCAGACCAAGCTTAGGCCAAGGCCATTGAATCCTAGTGAGTTCTGAGAGACCCAAGAGGCAGGCTGGGGCTGCTCAATCATAAAGATGTAATACATGGAGGATCTCAAGAACTGTGAAGGTTCTAATAATAATTTTATTAGTCTGACCCAGGATCACACATTGCATTTAATTTTCACGCCTCTTTAGCCTAGAACTGTCCCTCATCCTTTACCTTTAGTGATAGTAACTTTTTAAAAAAGTACTGGCCATTTGTTTTATAGTATATCCTTATACTAGGGGTTGTCTGATATTTCCTTGAGATTAGATACAAGTGACGCGGGTTATGAAAAGTTTATCCTTTTCAATGTAGAATATCAGAAAGTATACAATATCAGTTTGTTCCATTACTAATATGCTAGGAGCGTGGAAAGAAAAATCTGTGTATTTGCTAGAAAGAGAGATCAATGTATGTTTATGCTTTAGATGGTAGCAAAAATATAATGTTAATTCTAAAAACAGACATATAATGGGGACAGATTCCTGTGAATTAAAAGCAAATGCAAGAGGTTTTCCTTACTAATTCAAAACTCCAAATACAGAGCTTTAGGAAAATCTCAAGGGTCACTAAAAAGTTAAGGAAGCAAGAGATGAAAACAGAATGTAAGTTGTTAATAAGGACAAAGATATGTTTATAAACTTCCAGTAAATAAAAATAACTGTGATTTTGATTATAAACTTATACAGCTTAGACTAAATATTTAGGTAAATATGTAAGTTGCTTTCACTTAGGCAATGTGAAAAGGAATTGTTGCATAGTTCTGAAACTGAAATTAGTTTAGATGCCCAGTGGCAATCAGAAGGGTCTCCTCTGTAGTGGAGCTTTCCTTCAACTGTAGTGCAATGTAGCTTATTTTGCCACAAATACTAGCTAAAAGCAAGCAAACAAACATGAAACTTGTGGTTGGAAATTTTTTTTTTTTTTTGTCACTAGGAATAATGGAGAAGAAACAGACCAGAAAATCCAAAGTCTGTATAGAAAACATAAAGAACTAGAGTAGATGAAGATTGAGCAAGAAGTTCCGTAACATGAATTTAACTAGACCACTGGGTCATAAGGGCCTTGAAAGCATGGACTATGGTTGTTCTCTGGTTATAGCTTTTTTTTTTTTTTTTTTTGGTCTATTTTCAAATATGGTAACCAGAAATTAAAACTCTATAATAACCTAGCACATACAACAGGACTGCTGTTTCCCTTTTTATTTCTATACCTCTATTAGCGCCTGGGTTATAAGCATCAGATCTAATCTATAGAACTTTAGAGATGAAGAAGAACCAAGATTATCATTTAGTTCGGTTCCCTCAGTTTCAAATGATAAAAACGAAGTGATTAAAGTTAACTTACTTGCCCAAAGTTACCGAACAGTGGCACTACTAGTGAGCAAAGAGTTCAGGTTTTGGAGCCCCAGAACACTGGTAAAGGTGTCATAAAGGCATCACTATCAAAATAACACCACTATGGAGCACTGGACTTGGAGTTAGAAAACATAATTTGAATCTCAGCTCTGCCTGCTACTTTCTATGAGAACACGACAATCATTGCAATCTCTATAAAAGGTGAATGATAAGACCTACCTCATAAAAATGTTATATATATGCAATGCAAAAGTGATTTGTAAAAAAACATTAAATGTTAAAACTATTAGGATGTATCATTATGATGATAATCTCATAGTCATAATTTGGTTAAAAGTGATATTTTTCAAGTAGATAGACTATTATGTGGCTGTTGTATAACAGGCAGTTTTATATATCCAATTCTCATGCTTTAGAAAAGACTGTATACATTTAAGTTTGCTTTTAAATAATCTTAATTTTTTAAAACTTTTGATTGTGGAAAATTTCAAAAATGTACAAAGTAAATAGAATTGCTATGTACCTATTACCCAGCTTCAATATTTTCAAAATTCTCCATTTTTTTTTATTGTGGTAAAATGCACATGACATAAAATTTAGTTTTAACCATTTTTAAGTGTACAATTCAGTGGCATTAAGTAGATTCACATGTTGTGTCTGCCATTCTTATATCATATAACCTTCTACCCACTCCCTATCCATTCACTCCATGATTATGAGAGTGCCATTTTTTAAATCAGACATCTGACACTTCAATTTCCAACCAAATTTACATGCAACTATTTTTCTCTAATCCTCAGTTGCCCCTTCATGAGAATCATAACACCTATGTCAAAGTTACTGTGAAGTTTAAAGAATGCACTGCAATATCATATAGCAGGCACATAATATCTGTAAGTTCACTTGCTGGCACCATTCATATGGTTTGACTGTTCCCAGAGAAGCTGTGCTATAACACAATGGATTCTATTTCACTGATGTGATGACTCTCAAGTTTTAACTAGAGTATCTTCTTGACATTTCTTCATTGTTTCCTTGTACCTTATCTAAATGGAACCTATAAACCTAATTACGTTTCCGATACGATGATGGTCGTTTTAGAAAAGTAATGAAGAAGTTCTCTATATCTTTGTTATACTATTTCATTATAAAAAGAATTTTAAAAAGCTCCAGTAACCCAAGTAAGGAGTTTCTCAACTCATTGCAGCTATTTATTCAAGTGCATTGCTGGGCAAATCAAAAACACTTTGACTTCCATTTAATGACCAAGTCACCGTGAAGGACACGATAAAGTGTTGACTCCTCTCTTCTGGGTCACTGCTCTGACTAGGCTCTCTGATCCCTGACAGATTCTTCTCATCCTCATTTTATCCTTCTGCACTAAATGGGGAGATATTCTAAGACCTATTTTTCAGCTTGAGTTCTTTTACAAGCTCTAATACACAGCTCTTTTATATGACTCCAGCCTATATCTCTACATGAGCTGCTCTAAAATCAATAGCTCACAATTCTCTGACTCCAAGAATCTTCTGAAATCATCATCTCCTCCAAACTCTTTTTCCGTCCCAGAAATCCTATGTTTCTGTTGTTGGTACCATTACTCTTCTGGACATCCTGTCTTAAACTAGAGCCTCATTCTCACATTTTTAAAATCCCTAACTCCTATATCGAATTCAACTTCAAAGAAGAGTGATTCTTTCTTAGAAATGTCTTGTTTATTTGCTCCACTCTTTTCTCAACTCCACTAATTAGAGACATTAAAACTTAAACTAATTAATGCAATAGCTCATGTGGTCAATCAAATATAATTTCTAGCACATAATGCTTAATCAAGAAAGCAGAATTCAGAACTCTTTTCAAAATTAAGTGAGAGTTAGCCCTTCAACTAACACTTAGGAGAGTTCAAGAAGACATAAATCCTTTTTCTGAGCCAGAAAAAAACAAAGTTCTCTTTACTGGTAAGGCATGTTATTTTATAACTAGGTCTGAATAATGCAAACATCTGATAATCTTCAGAGAAATTACACCAACAAAATCTGAGTGCAATCTGGGCCCTCTCAAATACAGCTCACATGTCCCTAATTTTACAGTCTCTATATAAAAACTAATATTCCCATTATTACATTTAGAGAGCCCTTCAAAGGTGCCATAAAGTTCCAGTCTTGATAGCCTCCAATTAGTTTCCTAGCTACATAGCTCTGAAGTTCCAGTTTACTAGTTTAACATGCAAGCTGGAGCTTATTTTAACTGAGAACATTTATCTTTAATGCTTGGTTTCCACTGAAGTCCTCAACTATACAAAACATCTAACTTCCATATTTTAGTTTTCTGCTTAGTTTTCCTCTTGCAATCTAGTATAGTCCAGACATGTACCTTCCCATGTGACTCTCCACCAAAGAATACTTCAACTGACCTTCACTCACACCAGTGCTTTGGGGCTCAAAGCTCTGCTAATATGCATGCACAGATACATTTACAAATATATTTACTATAGTTATATTTGTTTAGTAAAATCTTAGACATAACTTTAATGTCTATTCATAAATGAGTAGGAGAGTGGGTGAATGTATAGATGAAACAAAATTGCCATGAGTTGTTAACTATTGAAATTGAGTGATGGGTTCAGTATACAATTCTCTCTTCTTTTTTGCATATGTTTAAAATATTTTCCATAAAAAAAATTTAAAGTTAAGGTACATACCTACTATGAATACCAGAAACAATATTTACTGATCTGCACTCACAGAAATGAGGCTATGATATGCTGATAAGTGAAAAAGAACAAGTTAATAAACAGTAAGTATAGCATGGCTTCATTTGGGGATTTGAAAGCTCTGTGTGTTTATATTTGCATATCTACAGTAAAGGTCTAGACAGCTAACTTTGGGAATTAGGAGGGATAAAAGTGGATGATCATGTCTTACTCTATATATTGCAATAAAGTTTGAATTTTTACCAGCATCTGTAAATTTAAAAAATAATAATATTGTTAATAATATTAACAACTAAAATCTTTAGTGCTATAGGGATCTGGAGGCTGTATTTTTGGGAGTATTAAATACTAAGGAATACTAACGGTATATGTCTATGCTTCAACACATATTGAAGGTAAAATCCATTTATTTGACCTAGTACTCTCTCAAGACATTGACTTTAATTAAGTGCTTTTCCTACCAACCTTATCTGGAACTGCCTTCTGTTACTTCCTGGAAAAGTTTTACTTAATTCTTTGATCTTTCTTTGTTATGGGCACAACAGATAGAAGAAAACCACAAAAGATTTTCTTGCCCTTTAGTCTGGTCCAAATTCACAATTTTCTTCAAAATCATGATCAGAGAAGATTTGTATTTCCATGGCAACAAATAGCTACTAACTTTCTGCTTGACCCAAAGACACACCTACTAGTCCCCTATTTGTACTACAGGATCTGCACCTCTCCTTGCTTTTGTACTACTAATTCTTATAACCTTCGGATACTAGATCTTCCCCCTTTCACTACTTCCCCACTCATATCTAAGTCTGATGCCTTCCTCTATCATAGCACTTATATATTATACTGAAAGTGTTTACTAATCTGCCTAAGAGGGCTGCAACCAGGGAGTGGACCAGGTTTTGTGGGACCTGAAACTAATACAACTTAGGGAGTCTTCTATAAGAATATAAATTATAAACACAAAATTATGTATAAACATGTATGCGTATTTATAATGAGAAAAGAAAACACAACAGATTACTGAAGTTTTAAAGATTAAGATCCCTCTCCTTTGAGACTTCTTTACACAACTGACTAGAAATGCTGACATAAAAATGTATACTGATTGCAACCTGACTTTCCTTTCCAATTACTAACACTCATAAGGACCTGTGCAAGTGATGGGTCCTAACGTCTAAGCTTCATTAGCTTCATCATAAATCTATATCTGGCTTCTTCACTGCTGAATTCACAGCAATCGGCTCAGTGCCTTATACATATTAGGTCTTCAAAATATAGCTGTGATGCATAAAAGCAGGGATGAACACATTAATCTTCCTTTTACCAAACTCATTATAAACCATTCAGTGGCTCCCCATTTAAGACTACTGCATTATCTAGCCCTTGTCTTCCTCTCCAATAGCTTCTTGAATTTCTCTCTTCTTTACTTTATATATCCAGCTTCACTGGCCTTCTCTTACTGCCTCAAGACCTGTCCATAGAGGGTTTCCTCTGTCTAGCCCCCTCTTCCTATCCCCTTACCTCAATTAAAATGCTACTTTGTCAAGGAAGACTTCCAGCCTAGGTTAAATTTCCCAGTCATCTCACTCAGTATTCCCTACTTCTTCAAAACACTTTTCACAATTGTTAATTATAGAGTTGTCTAAAAAATAATTTAATATTGTCTACAGCCATGCCACCCTGAACATGCCCAATCTTGTCTGATCTTGGAAGCTAAGCTAGGTCGGGCCTGGTTTGTACTTGGATGGGAGATCACCTAGGAATAGCAGGTGCTGCAGGCATAAAAATAATAATAAAATAATAATTTAATATCCATTTGCTACTGGACTGAAAACTTCTTGAAGTGTTATAGTATGTTTACTTATTCATTATTTCCACAGTTTACTATAATGCTGTGTACAGAGTATGTGCCCAATAAATATTTATAGAATGAATAAAGAAATTAATGAATGAGGATGAATGCCAGAGAGGATACAACTCTCGGTATATACTGAAAGAAATGTAATACCTAAGATCAAAGACATCCACTGGCCTAAGGAAGCAATGCATAATAGCAGCTAATATTTATTGTTTGCTATATGGTAGGCTTTGTAGTAAACTATATGTAGTTATCGCATTTGATCATCAGAACAATCTAATAAGCAAGTAGATATTAGAATCAGCTTGTTAATTTCTACAAAAAGTCTTGCTAGATTTTGATTGGGATTGTATTCACTCTACAGATCACTCTAAAGATTCCATTGACATCTTAATAATGAGTACTGCAAACTATGAACACAGCAAATACCTTCATTTATTCAGATATCCTGCAGCTTATTTCATCAGTGTTTTATAGTTTTCAAACATGCAGCTCTTACACATATTTTGTTAGTGATTATTATTATAATTAGTTTTAATAATTAGCGATGCCTAATTATTACATGGTTTGGGATACTACTATTTTTAAAATATCAACTTCCAATTATTCGTTATTAGGATATAGAAATACAATTTTTTTATGTTTACCTTATATCCTGCAACCTTGCTAAACACACTTATCAATTCTAGTGGTGTTTTTGTAGATTCTTTGAAATTCTCTATACAATTATGTCTGTGAATAGAGACAATTTTATCTATTCCTTTCTAATCTGGATGCCTTTTATTTCTCTTTCTTGACTACTGTCCTGCTGAATACGAGTGGTTAAGGTGGACATCCTTCCTGTCCATCAAGGGGAGAACAGTTAGTCTTCCATCATCAAGCATTACAGTGTTTTTTTTTTTTTGCAGATGCTTTTCATCAGGTTGAAAAAATTTCCTTATATTCCTAGTTTGCTTAGAGTTTTCATCGTTAATACAAGTTGAATTTTGTTGAATGCTTGAATCTATTGAGATGATCATATGTTTTTTATTTAGGAAGAATACTGATTTTTTAAATGTAGAACCAGGTTTGCATTCTCAGGATAAATGTTATTTGATTCCTTTTTCAAGTCATTGTATTCAATTTGCTAAAATTTGGTTAAGGATTTCTGATTCTATGTTCATGAGTGATATTTTTTTAATTTATAATGGCTTTGCCTGATTTTGGTATTGGGGTAGTATTAGCTTCATAAAATGAGGTGGGAAGTGTTTCCTCCTCTTCTATTTTCTTGAAAAGTTGGTATATAATTGGTATTATTTCTTCATTATATGTTTGGTAGAATTTGCCAATGAAGCAACATAGGCCTGGAGTTTTCTTTGTTGAAAGGTTTTTAACTATAATTCAATTTTTTTCTTTAATACAGTACTATACAGGTTATCTATTTTTTCTTGACTGAATTTTGGTAGTTCAAGTCTTTCAAAAGGATTTTGAAAGGAAATCAAAAGAATTTTGTCTATTTCATCAAAGTTCTTGATTTTGCAGCATACAATTTGCATCTTATCTTTTTTTTCTTGGTTAGTATGGTTAGAAGTTTGTCAATTTTATTGATCTTTTCAAAGAACCAGCTTCTGTTTTATTGATTTTTCTCTACTGTTATTCTGTTTTCAATTTCACTAATGTCTGTTATTTATTATTTCCTTCCTTCTGCTTGCTTTGGATTTAAATTTTTCCTTTCATAGTTCCATAATGTTGAAGTTTTGATCACTTATGCTTATACAAGCATTGAATGCTACAAATTTCCCTCAAAGAACTGTTTTATCTGCAAATTTTAATATAGTGTATTTTTGTATTTATTCTATTTAAAATATTTTTAAATTTCCTTTATGACTTCCTTTTGATCTTTTGGGGAATTTTCCATATATCTTTCTGTTGTTGGTTTCAGGTTTAATTCCATTCTAGTCAGAGAACATACTTCATTTGATTTCAGTCCTTTTAAATTTATTAAAATTTGGTCTGGATTTACAGCCAGAATATGTTCTATCTTGGTGAATATTCTCTGTGCACTTCAAAAGAGTGTGTATCCTGCTGTTGTTGAATTGAGGGTTCCATAAATGTCAATCAAGTAAAGTTGGGTAATAGTGCTGTCAGGTCTTCCATACACTTATTGATTATCTGTCCACTTATCCTATCAATTATTGTGAAAGGAGTACTGAAGTCACCAGGTAGAAATATGAACTTGTCTATTTCTCCTTTCAATTCTACCTGGTTTTGCTTCATATATTTTGTATCTCTGTTGTTATGTGCATACATACTTAGAATTGTTATGTCTTTACAATGAATTAATCCCCTTATTATGTAGTGTTCTTCCTTACTCCTGGCAATATTCATAAATTACATATGTAATTTAACATTTATGGTAGTCCTATTAAAAAAAGTAACAGAGAAAAATGGATGGAATTAATTTTAAAAATACATTTTCTTTAGCCCCGTACATCCAAAATATTATCATTTTGACATATAGTACTGGCCACATTTCAAGCATTCAATAGCCATATATAGCTAGTGGCTACTGTATGAAACAGCATACATTTAAAGCAATGTTTCTCAACTTCTTTGATGATGAGTCACTTTGAATTTTTTATTCTTTTTTTCCACTTTGAATCCTTGTTACATATATAGATTAATAAGCTTTTCCCCTGATAATTTTAATTCAGTAAGTTTGGGTAGAGAACTCCAAGAATTTGTGCCACTTCGAGTGATTCTTATTTTCAGGGAAACTTGGGATTCATAGCAGCAGAGCATGGATCATAGCTCATGTAAACTTTGAAAGCAAATATTCTCGGTGGGCTGGATGGAGCCAGACACATAATAAAGAGATCCCGGAACATGAAAGAATTGGTGGTCAGTTTTAGCTTTCTCCAATCTCCCAATTCTGTTTCTTTCCCCTTACCTCAAGGATATTTCTATTATCTGCAATGTCTTTTCTTTTTTCCTCCCAGAAAAATTGATTTTTGATCTATCATTCTTATCAAGAGATAAACGATAATGGTGTCACTCACAAGACTTCAGCTACTTAAACACAAACTGGGATCAAAGACTCATGACCAGGACTTGAAATATTTTCTTCCTACAAATCATATAAAAGCCCAGAAATTCCAGTATTTTTGGTCTCTAAACTAAATCTCGTAGAAATAAGATGTCTCTATTTTAGGCAGTGTCACAGTCATTAGCTTAAATATGGTCATTTTAATAAGCTTCAATTCATCAGTTCCAAAGCATTATAAAGTTGAAGAAGATTTGTTGATCTTAGAATCCTTAAAATTACTTTTCTCCATTTAGATATAAAAGTGGCCCTGCTCCCAAGAATCAAATAGGACCAGATCAATTAAAGGAATGCTATTCAAAAGTAAAATATAATGTTTAAAGATACACTTTCTGGAATCAATCAACATTGGAATGGGTCCCAATTCCACTGCTGACTAGCTAGAACCTAGGCTAATTTGCTTTATTTTTCTAAGACTCATTTTTATCAACTGGAAAATTCTTTGTAGGAATGTTAAGAGATGAATTATAGAAATATATAGGAGTATTTATTTAAAATATTATATATTATATGTTACATATTATATATTATATATAACAATAGTGTATATTACATTGGTTTATATACTATTAATTATATATTACATATAGTATAAATTACATTTCTGTAAATCATGTATAAAATGTAAAATATATCTATTTATCACATAAATGATTACTTATTAAATATTAAATATTAAATTATGGGAAATTTATCATATATGTATATATTATATGAAGATTATTAATTATATTATTTATGGTAAATTATAGTAAATTATTAACATAGTTATATAGATTATAAACATACACACATATATGTAAAATATATAACTATAGCTACCATTGAGGCTCTCACATAATCACCAGTCTAAAAGAAGCCAAATGATCTACTTATGCAACAACCTACTGTGAGCTCTGTTATATCTGGTCCTGTGTTCGTGCTGCATTTCATAACCAGCTTTTCTGGAAATGACTGCTAAAAATACATTAGATCCTTTGGCATATAATGATACAATAATACACTTTTGCATTGAGCTGATATTCTATGAGTCTGACAGAGTTAAAGGACATTAAAAAGTATCGTTTTTCCCAAGGACTAATAGATGCCCTAAATAATTAAGTCAATTTTATTAGATATTGTTATTAAATAAAAAATCCTTTACTTCATCCCATGAGTTCAGAATTATCTCTCCATAAATAACTTTTCTTGTTGTTATCAGCATTTATAGAGTAGTATTTTCTTTTGTTTTGTGAATTAATTAACAAATGGTTATGTCTATTAATTTTTAATGACATTATTTATTTCGACATGATTTTGCTTTAATCAATCAAGAAGTATCTGAAAAAGTTAAGGGAGCCAATCTGGCCACATTTGAAATAAAACATTTAAAATTTAGAGGTAGAGCATTGTCCCTACATTGTTATACAAAGAGAGAGAGAGAGACCACTAATTTATTAAGCACCTGCTATGTGCCATTTGTGAACTCATTTCGGCCTCTTGAGGTAATTTTTACCATCTTAATTTAAAACAAAGGAAAACTGAATTGTAGAGAGGCTAAATGGTTGTCTATGGTTTCTCTGCTAGGAACTGGTTTGAATTTGTTTAACCCGAAAGGCCCTGTGCATGTGAATTAAAATGTTTTTTGTACATTTTCACAGATCCAATTTGTCATATTTATTACTAAGTACTTTTTGTTTTTCATTATTAAAGTAGTATTTTAAAAATCTTATTTTCCCGTTGTTTGTGGCTAGTATATAAAAATATAATTAATTTCTGTATATTGACCATATAGCCTATGACCTTGCTAAATTTACTTATTAGTCCTACTAGTATTTTTGTAGATTATATAGATCCAATCCATATTGTCTATTAATTTTTTCCATGTTAAATAAAAATGGCAAATATGGGTATTTATCAAATTTGGAGGCTATGACTTGTGATTAAGTTAACAATCTATCCAAGAATGAAAAGGGAAAGGCCACACTTATTAAAATAATAGGAACAGAGAAGACAATCAATTAAGGAACATATTAAGGGCAGACATACCAAACTGCAATTTATGACCTGCTTTACATTTGGGCAACTCTTATGTATTATGATGCTCCACAGTGAGAAGCAGCACAGATTTATTTATTTAACTATGGTAAACAATTTTCTTCAGCAATAGGGAACCAACTAGTAAAATAGTCATTATTTATTATTCCTTAATGTTGTCTCTACCCCCTTCCTGTTTATCATACAATATAACTTGTTATTATGTTATACATTTGTGGCCAATAAATTTTAAAATAACTCTGAGATTAGTTATGAAGAGTCATGCTATATTAGATCAACCTTCCTGTCGCTAGAAAAACTGAACTTAAAAAATCAGTGCGAAGACACTGGAGAGTTAACAAGACAATCAAGACCTAAAAGGTAGACCTGTGAAAGAAGGGTACCTTATTGAGGTTAGCTGAATATTTTTGCATGATCTTCTTCTCAAAGCATTTGCTGATTCACATGCAGTGCAAAGCCAAGAAGGTGCACAGTCTAGGAGAAAGCAGCAGCTAAAAGGCTGAGACACTAAGCACAGTTTTCACAGTCTCACTATGCTGAGATACAACACTTGTTCCAAGCTTTCTGTTGGGACTCTGAAAGAGTGCATCCCAGGAATGAGAAGAAACCAGAAAGACTGAAACAAGTTTCAAATCAGCTCAGTCTAAATGGATTAAGGTAATTGGCCCTTACTCTGTCTTATAGAAACAAAAGTAAATACTTTCTGAAGGAAAATGACATTAAGAGTATGATGGTTTGTGTTGTGTTAACTTAAGTTGGAAACATTTCCCCAAATCCTCTTCCCCATATAGTTCTGGATTAGAGTCAGCCAAAAAAGGAATTTATGGAAGATTTGAAAGGCAAAAAATAAGCAGCGGCCATTACACTCTAAAGGATTTTTTCATGCTCAAAAGTGATTCTCAACTGGAACCCAATGGGTTCTATTTTGTGCTCACTCTCTTCCAGGAGTGTGGTGTTCAAAATATACTAAACAGTAAAGCAAATGACAACAACACAAAAGATAGGAAATAGATGAATGGGTTTAAAGTATTTTAGGATTCTTGCATTGTCCAGTAAATTATAAAAGTATTAATTCATATCATAACGTAAAAATGTATGCCATAATTTTAGGGATAATCACTAAAAAGTTGTAAAATAATATGTAAAAGCAACCTAGCAGAGGGAAAATGAAATACCAAAAGTTATGAATTTTAAAATTCAAGAAATTAAAGAAAAGGAACACAGAAGAGATAAGATTATTAGAAAACAGTAAGGTGTTGATATAAACCCAAATATATAAGTAACAATATTTAATGAAAATGGATTAAGAATTCCAATTAAAAGACAAAGATTGTCAGCTGAACAGAAAAATAAAACACAATATATTACTAAAAAGAGACAAACTTTAAATATAAGTATAGGGAAAAGATAAAAGTAACAGGATAGAAAAAAACATACCACGCAAACAAAAAGGAAGTTGTGTGTACCTCTGCATTTCTATCAAACAATGAAAACTTAAAGATGGTGTGGTAAGATGAATAATGGCTCCCTTCCCCCTGTCAAGATGTCTACATCCTAATCCCAGGAACCTGTGAAGATGTGATCAAATTGTAGATCTTGACATAAGGAGATTATTCTGGATTGTTTGGATGGGTCTGGTTTAACAGAATACTCTTTGTAAAAAGGATGCAAGCGGAGTCTGAGTTAGACAGGAGGCAATGTGACAATAGCAGAGGGACAGATCCAAGAGATAGGAATATGCTATGCTGCTGGTTTTGAAGGTAGAAGAAATGAGTCAAAGCATGGGTGCAGCCTCTGGAACCTGGAAAGGGAAGGAAAACGGTTTCCTCCCTGGAGCCTCCAGAAAGAACATAACCCTGGGGGACACATTTTAGAATTCGAATCTCCAGAACTGCAAGAAAATAAATTTGCATTATTAAAGCCACTAAATTTGTGACGATGTGTTACAGTAGCAATAGAAACTAATACAGATGGATTATGACAGGTATAGAAAAATAACGATTAAAGGGTAAATCCACAAAGAAGTTATAATAATTCTAAATTTTCATGCCTGTGTAAACATAGCATTAATGTATAAAGCAAAAGTTAATAGATCTAATAGAACATACAATCAAGTCTACAATCACACAGAGAGATTTTAACATGCCTCTAACAATAACCTTCAAAAACAGTAAAAATCATCAACGAGGATAAAACTATTTAAGAACGCAGTTCACGAACTTTACATAATCAACGTTCATAGAACCCTAAAACAGAAAAACACATGCTTTTCAATGAACATTTACCAAAATTAAATATATGCTGGGCCAAAAGGCAAGTCAATAAATTTCAAAGGATTTAAGAATTAATTCTCTACAATGTAATAAAATAAAAAATATTTTAAAAGATAACTAGAAATTAAGCAGTGTTCTTTTAAATAACCCACAGGTTGAGGAATAGGTCAAAAGGAAAGTTAGAAAATATCTTAAATTGATTGATAATGAAATATATATATATGTATATATATGAAAACTCGAGGTATGTAATGTAGCTAAAGCAATGTACAAACAGAATGGCAAATTTTTAGTCTTAAATACACAGTCTAAAAGAAATTATTTAAGTTTCCATCCCAAAAAGTTAGAAAAAGAATAGCAAACTAGACCCAAGGAAGTACAGTGAAGAAAATAATAAACAGAAGAACAGAAATCAATGAATACAAAACATATAAAATAGAGAAAATCAACAAGGCCAAAAGTTAGTTTTTTGAGAAGATTAATAACATTGATGAACTCTTGCCAAGTCTGAACAATAAAAAAAGAGAGAATGCACACACAAAAAATATCAGGAATTAAAACTGGCACATCATTGTGGATTGCATACATTAGTAACATATGAGGATAAAATGATAGTCAACTTTTCCCAATGGATTTGAAACTACAGATAAATGGACAAATTCCTATAAAAATCAATTTACCAAAATTGACATTAAAAAGAAATATAGTCAATGGAACAGAACAGAGAATAGAGAAATAAACTTGCACATACATGGTCAATTAATATATTACAAAGGAGCCAATAATATAGAACAGGGAAAGAATAGTCTCTTCAATAAATGGTGTTGGGAAAAATGGACAACCACATGCTAAAGAATGAAACTGGACCTCTATTTTACACCATACAGAAAAGTTAAATCAAAATGGATTAAAAACTTGAATGCAAGACCTGAAACCATAAAACTCTTAGAAGAAAACAGGTGGTAAGCTTCTTGACATAGGTATTAGGGATGATTTTTTGAATCTGATACCAAAAACAGAAGCAACAAAAGCAAAAATAAACCAGTGAGACTACATCAAACTAAAAAGCTTCTGCACATGAACACAAACCATCAAAAAAAATGAAAGGGCAACCTACTAAATGGGAGGAATATTTGCAAATCATATATCCGATAAGGTCCTAATATCCAAAATATATAAAGAACTCATATAACTCAACAGCAAAAAAGAAAAAAAAATCTGATTAAAAAATGTACAGAGATTCTCAAAATGGATCTGAATAGACATTTTTTCCAAAGAAGATCTACAGATGGCTAATAGTACATAAAAAGATGCTCAACATTACAAATCATCAGGAAAATACAAATCAAAACCACAATGAGATATCACACCCATTAGAATGGCTATTATTAAAAAAAAAAAAAAAAAAAGTGTCAAGGATGTGAGGAAACTGGAATCATTGGGCACTGCTAGTAGGAATGTAAAATGGTAAAACCATTATGGAAAACAGTATAGAGATTCCTCAAAATATTTAAAATAAGAATTATCATATGATCCAGCATTCTACTTCTGGATATATACCCAAAAGAATTCAAAGGAGGGATAAATGCTTGTACACTCATATTTATAGCAGCATTATTCACAATAGCCAAAAGGTAGAAGAAATCCAAGTTTCCATCAACAAATTAATAAATAAACAAAATATGGTATATACATACAATGGAATATTATTCAGCCTTAAAAGGAAGAACATTTTAATGAAAGTAACAATATGAATAAACTTTGAGGACATTATGTTAAAGTGATATAAGCCAGTCACAAAGAACAAATACTGTTTGATTACACTCATATGAGGTACTTAGAGTAGTCAGATTCATAAAGAAGGTAGAATGGTGGCTTCCAGAGTCTGGGGGGAGGCAAAATGAGGTGTTATTGTTTAATGAGTATGGAGTTTCCATTTGGCAAGATGAAAAAAATTCTGGGATGGAAGGTGGTGATGGTTACACAAATGTGAATGTACTTCATGCAGTTGAATTGTACTCTTAAAAATGATTAAATTGGTAAATTTTAGGTTACGTATATTTATGATTAAAAATAAATTTTTAAAATGTGAATCCCCTCAAAAAAAAAAAATACCCAAGACACACACGTACACACACACACAAACCATCCCATCCAGCCTTTAATATAAGGGTTTGGATTGCATTTTCAAAGTGATTTTCAACACCACCTAAACTTATGAGATTTTTACCTCTTACTATTCTCCAGTATCACTGGGAATTTTAAGATGTTTCCTTTCTGGCTGTTCTTATTCATTCATTTATTTAATCAGGCAGTCTTGCAGTTAGTTAACAAATATTAGTCTACTATATGCCAAGCACTGAGGAAACTGCAGTGAATGAGGCAGATGCAGTCCCTGTCCTAATGGAGACTACATTCTAGTGGGGAAGACAGAAAACAATAATAAGGGTAATGGAGATGTAGGAGGAGGAGAAGGAAGGAGAATTAAGAGGAGGGGAAGGTGGAGAAAAAAAGGATAAGGAATAGGAATTAATGACAAGGAAGGGACTACTTTTATCTCTCACTATTTTCAGGATCATGCCTTCCTCTATTTTATGGGCAAATGGGCAAAAACACTGTCTAACCAATGTACTGTATACTTGAAACTAATAAAAAATAGTTAAAATGGTAAATTTTGTTATGTATATTTTACCACAATAAAAAGACAAAAAAAATTGATATTATGTCAAATAAACTCTATGGAAAAGCTGTGGAAAAAAAAAAAACAAACCCCTATGATTTAGAAACAAGAGGCTTCAGTGTGAAAATAGTAGGTTCAATGACACAATCTCAGGGGTTATACCCTACTGGGGAAAAGGAGAAAAATTTACAAGAAAGAATTATTCTTTACACTTCCTGATTCTAATCTTACGGTGAAAATGTTTGTGTAGACACAAAAAAGCTGAGTAACAAAACTTCTAACATTATGAGAATTTTTTTCACTTTAACTAAGAAGTTTAAAAAATAAACAGCCATCTTGTATGTGTGAAAAGACTTGATGGTTTAGAATATTCTTTGATTTAACATCTCTTGGTTAACAGCAAACACATATTTCAGCCCTAGAGAGCATGATTCTTCCCTCAGAAACAATGGGAAAGCAAGCCCATGCATTTTCAATAGTGGACATGAAATTCAATTTGACTCACAATAGTCCATGCAGATTTTTTCCCAAGTTATTTTTATATTAAGGCATGCTTGAAAAATTTCAACCCAGATTTAGGTTTAAGTTTCCCAGACTTAGTAAGTAATTGCTGCAGTAATGAGTTCGTATGTCTTAATTTGGTCTGCTCCAGATGTTAACATCTAGATTGTTTGTTTTTCATTCTCCACTCCTCTGCATTTCCTTGTAAAAGAGTACATTTGTAAACATTCTGATTATTTTTTTTATATTGAGGGGGTGCAAGAAAGCAGGAAGAAGTAGAGTGGGCAAGATGTTTAGGGGCTCACCTGCTATGTCAATTTGAGCAGCTTGTCTACTACAGAGAAGCTGGGGGAGGACCAGATTTTACCTTCACAGACGCCATGCTATATTAACAGGATGGCCCTTCTATATTAACAGGATGGTGTGGTGCTAAGGAACGTATATTCAGAGCTGCTTCTCCCAAGGTACTGTATTGGTGGTCTTCTTCGGGAAATAAAATCACCATGGCTGTGCTGTACCACAATTCAACTTTACTCCTCTCTACCCCATATTCACTGATCCAGAGAAATGAGCCCCGTTCTATAAACCAGCACAACTGAATAACAGGAAAAACTTGGCTTATACATCCAAGCTAATAAAGCAATGCACTGATAGAATGTATTAATAAGAACCTGCCTTTTAGGCCCAGCTGGTAAACAGCTGGTTGGCAGCTGGGAGATCTGGGATTGTTCTCTAACAGATAAGGGAGACCTTGCTCAAGGGCAGTGGTTCTCAAATTTTATTGTGCATGAGAATCAGCTATAGTGCTTGCTAAAAATGCAGATTCCATGGTCACAGGCCTAAGAATTCTGAGCCAGAAGATCTTGGATAGAGCCCAGAAATATGCCTTTTTAATAAGCAGCCTTAGGTGATTCTGATGCAGGTGGTGGGAAACCACATTTTGAGAAGTACTGCTCCTCAGAGCTACTAATATCATCATTCAAGATCTTTAGCAGCTGAAAAGATAAATAGAGCTTTCAACCAATCTTTCTGCTTTGTTTTTGACAGCTGAGTCCAATCCACAGCTGGTAAAGAGGTTGGATAATGACCATAGATAGGTTTGATCCCTCGGTATAAAACGCTTAAAGTGGTTTGGGGACCTCTGTTTCTCCCTCCATCAATAATGGAATTGGAAGAGGGCCACAGACTGGGCTTGAAATCCAGCTGGCACAAAACTTGGAAGACAATCTTCAGTGAAGTCTGGGTTCAATATCTAACTGTTAAAGAGTTTGGCTGTCCGCCTTGTAGTGTGTAGTCAATCTTCAATTGGTATAATGCTTTGATAACACATGAGCAGCATGGGTTAAATCCAGAAACTGTAAAGAACTTAGATAAAAGTCTTAGACCCAAAGTTTGGTCCCCAAATGGCATGGAGCTTGGAGAATATTTGGGAATGAATTTAATCCTCAAATGGTAAGAGTTTTGGATGTCAGGAATGAGGTCTGGGTTCAATCTCTTGTCATTAAAAAGCTTGGAAGACCAGCCTGTGGTCTGGTTTCAATCGTCAGATGGTAAAGAGTTCAAATGACAACAATGGTTTCTAGGTTCAAGTGAAAGCTGACAAACAGCTTGAAATAAACTGTAAGATCTGGGTTCAATCTCAAAATGTTAAGAGTTTAGATAATTGTCATGAGGAATGAGTTCAGCTTGGAGGATTCTAAAAGTCTAGGTGAGGTAGCTAAGAATCTGCACCAGATGATTAGAGACAACTGTGGTCATGATCCATGTGGGAAAGGATTTAGATAGTGGTTACTCTTTTCAGATTACGAGAAGAGGGGGTGCCCAGACACCATTGATCTGGGGCTACACAGTTAATGTAGAAAGAAGCTTGAATTCCAGCCATGGGGTAAGAAAATTTATATACATGTACTAGGTCATGGGCTAAGTTTGCAATAGAATATTATGGGACATCTTAGTATCCATAACTATGGAGATGCAGGCACCAGGCCTGGGAATGAGATTCCTGAAATAATGGAGCTCTTTTGCCAGGACTTTTGCTGACAGAACGACTGTTTTATATGGCTCGGAGAGCAGATGTCTGAAAAGCACTGAAATCTATGATGTGTGTTCTTAAGTGGGATGACAGCTGGCACCACTGCATAAAATCTTGTTCCTACTTTTACAGTTTCACTAATACTCTTTTTTCTGATTATTCTGATTTATCAACAAACTCTATCCAGCACATTCAGGAACTTTTTAAAAGCATATTCAAATAGTCCAGAGGCACTCAGCTCTCCAAACACCTAATAACAATCCATGAGGCTCTTAGAGACCAGCTCCTTTAGGGAAGAAGCAAAAATCAAGCCATGACTACCAACTAGTTTTCTTTCTGAAGATCTTTATTATTTGACCTGACAATTCAACTGAATTCAAAAAAGATGGCTTCATTAGGGTACTGATTTAGAACATGGATATATCTGCCAAAACTTTCTCTGCCTCTTGAATCTAAGCATGTTCTGAAGAATACCTTTTAAGGAATAACCATGCTTCAGACTTCTGGAATATATTAGGCATTTGTTTTAAGACATTGCTATTGAAAAATATTGTTATTAATAGGTAACATTTATTGAGCATTTATTATGTCAGGTATTATATGAAATATTTTATATGTACTAACTTATTTAATCTTTAACATAACCCTATAAAGGAGGTCTTGTTATTATCCTCATTTTATAGATAAGGAAACTGAGATACAGATGTTAAGCAAGTTACCTAATATTACAGAGGCACTGCTGTGTACACCATATCACTTATTTTTAAGCATAAAGGAAGACTACATTTCCCAGAAATTAAGTTGTAAATTAAGTTGTGATTAAATTCAGCCAATGAGGAACATAGGTAGAAGAGATATCTACCACTTTTAAGCCTAGACTTTGGAAGCATCTGTTAAAATCCTCAGATATTTTATAACCCTGCCACAGTAAGCATAGAGGCCAGTGCTTCAGATGATATAACAAGATGGATGAGGGCTGCTTAACTTGCCTTAATCATACCGCAAGCAAGAAATAAATCTTAATTGTGTGAAAGTACTTCAACAAATATAAGATGCTACTGATTACATTATCCACTATTACTACATTTATATCACTAAAAAAGAAAAAAAATGTTGCCAAATAAACAATGACACTGAACTTATTGTAAAATACATTCTTATTTCAGAGATGTTGATTGTGAATAAATGAAAGGGCTTAGTTTCCTCACTATCAGGGCTCAGGAGGCAATTTCAAGAGGCTCCAACTAGTTAAGATGGAGCAATATAAGCTTCGAAAAGGATAATAATTACAATTGACTGGAACACACAAAATATATTTGTCCATTAATTCATAGTGATATTTTAAAAACCAATTGGTCGCCTTTGGAGAATGATAGAGAACTTAATTATCTTGAAAAATAGTAAATAAGAGAAAAGAATCACTTATCCTACCTTTCCTATATTAACTGTATCACTGAGTAACCAGTAGATGTGGGAAGTAGATTTTTATAAAAGTATTCCAACCAATAAATTAAAAATAAATGATAAAATATCACCATTTTGCAATCTTCAATGATGTAGTGCATTTGCGCACTGAGCAACAATAGTTGCTATCACCATAGAAAAGAGACACAACCAGATATCATGTCTCTGTTAATGAAAAAAACTCAAAACCACCTATAGACTTGCCCAGAGATTCTCAAAGTGTAACTAAAGATCCTAGAACCCTTTCAGGGGATCTGTAAGGTCCTTATATTTCCAACTACAAATCTGTGTGAGGCCAGGTTTTCTTCATACACTTCAAATAAAACAACATAATGCGACAGATTGAATGCAAAAGCAGATATGGCTTCTATTAAATCAGACATTAAAGAAATTTGCAGAAAAATATAAAACAATGTCATTCTTCTCAGGAGACCTTTTTCCATTTTGCAATTTCATTTTAAATTACTTACGATTTAAAAATGTTATTTATGTTAACATGTAATAAGTTTATTAATGTTATTTTTAAATAAATTATTACCTAAATATTTTTAAACTCAGTTTCCATTTCTAATATGGCAGATATTGACTGACATGATTCAAATAAAGAAAAGCTTTTGTGAGGTCTTCAAAAAATTTTAAGAAATAAAGAAATCCTGAAATTAAAATGTTTGAGAACTGTTTGTCCTGTCAAAGAGACCGACTAAACCTGAATCTGATCAAGCCTCTGGACTCATCTGTCAATTTTCAGGAAATCCAGAGGACAGAGAAACATGTTGAACTGCAACATAAGTATGTAATCAGCACAATTCAGACTGTGGGAAACTCTAGGTCAAATGCCCTGGATTCTTCCACAGACACACAGGCAAACTATTAAGGAATAGAAAAGGACATAGGAAGACTTATCCAAAGAGACTTTAAAAATATGAATTTTTTAAATGGGCAAGACTAAACTACAGTGTTTAGGAATACATGCTTGAGTGATTAAAGTATACAGAATCCAAGAAATTGATTGCTATAATGTTATTTTGAAGAGGGAGGGGGATTAACTGGAGTGGTGCACACCAAAGGAATTCAGGATGTTTAAAAATGTTTTACTTCTTGACCTCAGTGGTGGTTATAAAGGTGTTCACCTTATAATAACTTATCAAGTCCTAAAGATTCCATTTTAGAATTAATATTATATGGTAAGTTTTCATGCCACTCAATCTTTTCCAGTGTAGGAACAAGTGCAAAGCCTGTCTGCTTAACCATTATGCTGATGGATGTGTTACAATTTGAAAAGATCACTTTTCAATTATATATTTAAAAGGTTAGATACTAGCTCTATGCCTCTCAAGTTCTTATGTCTGTAACTCTCTAATCATGGGTCCTCATATCTTTTCTTTGGAATCTAAAACCATCTTTAAAAATGAAATACAGTTATATACCAGTTAACAATGGGGATACTTCCTGAGAAATGCATCATTGGGTGATTTTGTCATGGTACAAACATCATGGAATGCACTTACACAAGCCTAGATAGTATAGCCTACTAAACACCTAGGCTATATGATATAATCTATTGTTCCTAGGCTAAAAACCTATACAGCATATTATCATACTAAACACTAGAAGTAACTGTAACAGAATGGTAAGTATTTATATATCTAAACATATCTCAACATAGAAAAGGTACAGTAAAAATACAGCAGAAAAGATAAAAAAAAAATGGTAGACCTCTATCAGGCACTTTCCATTGAATGGAGCTTGCAAGACTGGATGTCAGTGGAGGTGTGAGTGAATGTGAAGGACTATGACATTATTGTATACTACCATAGACTTTATAAACACTGCACACTTAGGCTAGACAAAATTTATACAACAACATGAGATTAAATCAAGCACAAGAGAAAATGATGCACAGTAAACAGGAAATGTATAAGGCTGCTGCTGGCATAACACAGTATACTGTTTTATAGCAATTTTTTTAATAAGTAGAAAGAGTACACTCTAAACTAATGATAAAAAGTGTAGTAAATACACCAGCAGGTAATATAGTCATTTACTACAATTATCAAGTATTATTACTGTACATAATTGTATGCACTTTTATACATCTGGCTGTGCAGTAGATCTGTTTACACCAGCATAGTTCTTACCTCATAGGGGAGAAGAAACGTCTCATCAGGTTTGTAAAGTTCAGTTTTTAAAAAAATCGAGGAAATTTGATAAAATACTAATCCATGACAAATCTGGGTAGTAGATACATGGATATTCATTGTATTATTCTCTACATTATTTTGTATGCTTGAACTACTTCATAATTTTTAAAAAATCAGAAAAGCGTATGATATGTTTCAGACAAATTCCTAAAGAAAATAGTTGAAATTATCTCCAATACCACAAGTTGGAAATACTATTTCTCTCTAATCTCCCATAGTAGTTTGTACCTCTCACCTATGGTTCAAACCCTGCTATAATTGACTTTTAAGTCAGACATACCTGGGTCTAAATCCCAGCTCCATAGCTTACTAGTTCAGTGACAAAAGACAAATTATCCCTTTGAGCCTCTGTTTTCTAACCTGTGAAGTGGAGACAGTAGTGTGCATCTCACTCTTTTATTGTAAAGATTATCTACATTAAAATATAATAATAAGGTACATAGAGCCTGGCACATAAGAGCTGAATGTATTGCTGTCTACCTATAACATTTCATCATCTCTTTTAGAGGAGGATCCAGGTCTGATGCATTGTTATGTTCCTTACAGCACCTAGCACAGCACTAGGTGTTTGAATGATTATTAAAAAAGTATAGGGAGGTGTATGTTCCTTACACTCCTCCAAAGCCCTGAGCTGACCTCCTATGAGGCAGAGCTCTCCTGACAATGGCATAGGGGCACATCTGTGGATCCTATATACAGTCTTCACTCAGCTACAGGAGTTTGGAAATTTATGATCTAGTCTATATTTAAAATTCACAAACCATCTAGAGAATTTAATATAAAACTATAATAGATCAGTTCTAGAAATAGTGAAAAATATGTGATTCACATTTTATTAGAATATGTCTTTACTAATGTAGGTAATGAGCCATTAAAGAACATTCACTTCATTCATTTAGACATAATTAAAATACAGAAACTTTATAAATTAAAAGCCAAAACCAAAGCTGTGCAACATTAAGACTGACGATTTAAATGCAGAAGTCAGGAGAGATAATTTTCTCATGTTACTGATATATGGTAACTCAACCAACATAGTACTGCTGTTGTATTTGATATCAGTTATGAGGCTCTAAACTCTTATAAGATTCAAACCCTTCCCAAAATCTCACCAGTATTCTATACTCGAAAGGTAAGACAGAGATTAGAAAAAGTAATGGATTATAAAAAGGTGAATAAAACTTTTCTAATCATAAATTCAAATTAATCATTTATCTATTAAATATAATAGAACACCCACAATGTTCAAGACACCATACCAAGATCTAGGAAGTACATACAAATAAGAAATAATCTGGAACCCTGTCCTCCAGATCCTTATAATTTAGTAAGAGAGATAAGACATACATATTAATGATTATAATAAAAGGTATATGTTAAGTGACCCAGTAGTGCTACTGGGGTTCAAAAAAGGGAGGACTTAACTTTCACCTGGAGGAAGAGGCAATGATGTTAAATTAACATTTCCAAGAGTGGCATTTAAGATCATCTTTGGGAAGCAGAAATGGGAGGAACTAATTACATTTAAAAATATTTTATAAGACATGTAAAAATATACATTTGCATTTAAAAATGTACATTCTTATTTAAACTTTATGACAATCTTCATTTGGATTTCATTTTTTCACAGATAAGGACATTGGGGCTTAGAGAAATTTAGTGACTTGTCCAAGATCCTACAGTTGGTGAAGTTAAAAACAGGTTATCTTATTTCATGTCCATTGTTCATTCCAGTAAACAAATTATTCTTTAATTAAGAACGCTCTCTGACTATCTGGATAGGGCAGGAAATCATTTACAAAGAAAAGTGAATTAATAGTTCAGCTGACTGAACTATATAATGAATAATGAAGAAAAGCAAAAAATATGGTTGAAAATAGGCAAGGGAAGATGGCAGGTCTAAAAAAGCAAGTTATTTACGTTGAACTTTATTCTTAGATGTTAAAAAGTTCTGAGCAGAGGTGAAACATGAAGTATAAAAGTATGAAGGGAGACTAAACCTGACAGCACATTGAAAATGGATGCGAGAGGTGATAAGCTAGAAACAGAGATAGCAGTTGGTCGCTTTTACAATATTGAAGGAGAGATAATAAGGGCTTGAGCTCGGGTGATAACAGTGGGAATAGAGAAGAGGAGGGAAGGAAGAGACTCTGCAGGGTTTGAAAACTGATTAGATTGGGGAGGAGACAAAAGACGAAAATAGGCTTTGGAGATGGCTCCAACTTTTCAAGCTGAGTGGCTCAGAGGAGGATAGTGTCATCAACTGAATCATGAAATGTAGGGAAAAAAAAGTGAGAAGAAGTCAATTTTTAATCATACTGAAATACGTGAGAATAGCTAAAAAAATTAACATGTTTAACCTGGAATTAAGAAAATGAAAGTCATGACGGCCATGTTTATTAAGGAAGTCATGACACCAATGCTTATTTAAAGGTCTGTCACCTTTAAAAAGGAAAAAATTTTTTAATCTATTATACATAGGATTAAATTAATAATAATTCTTAGTTCATGACACACTCTAATTATTGTTTAGTTGATTAATTAACACATATGAACTTAACACTCAACAAAGTGTAATACTGATAAAAACCTGAGCTTACTTATACGCTCCTTCTCTACCCATTCCCTCCACCTCTCTGACAGTACTCTGAGTAACTACTACCCCAATCTTTTGTTTATTATTCCCTTTGATTTTAAAAAATATAAGTGTATAATATATATTCCTAAAAAGCATATTTCTAGTTTTAGTGATATTTAGTTTTATAAGAAAGATACCATGACTTTTTATACTCATGCTTTAAGTAATCTTCTGGAACTTACATTTCACTCAATGTATTTTGAAGATCCATCCTTACTTCTATGTAGCTATAACACATCTGTAGAATCATATTCAGTCTTGTCCCCAGAACTGTAACTGTGAGTGAATAGGGGCAGCAAGTACTCCCCCTGAGCATATTCTCCATAAAGGTTCCTTTTTCAACAGTTCTCATGTAATATGCTAGAAAGAGAGTTGTTAAGGATATGACAAGAAGTACGTTGTCTTCCCCCAGTAGAATGTAAATTTCATAATTTTGTGGGCAGAGACTAGTCTTCTTTATTTACTGCTTTATCTCCTTGCCTGGCTCATAATAGATACTTAAGAAATATTTGCTTGTATACACCGAAGCAATAGGAATTAGTATACAGAAACATTAGTGGTCCAAAGATACAGTAGGTCATTAGAATATAGTATCTTTACATGTGCTTACCTGGCTGCAACAACCCACTGCAGACTCCAAGTTCATCATGGCTATGGTATCTGCCTCCATGAGTCTACTCCTACAAGGGACAGCATCCAGTTGAATGAACTGGTTCTGGTTGAGTTTGTCAAATTATTTGCCTCATTATTTTATAGTCATGTCAATAATGTGAAGTTGGATTCATCGAGGTGTAACATCTCTTCTATAAAATTTATAGAACTTAAAATACTTAAAATTTTGTGTTGGGATATAAAGAAATGGTTGATATTAGAAAGGAGAATCCAATATAGAACACATTATATTCTCAATTATGACAAAACTGGAGTGAAAAAATAAAATAGCTAATTCAAAAGTTATTTTTATTTGGTTTTAGGATTTGGGCACTTATGTTTGAATATGGAGAGGTTTTGGAACTATACTATATAAAGTTTCAATAATTAAATTAAACCATAACACAAAGACCAATGGAAAAAGAAATGAAAAGTTCAAATTCCCTAACCTACTTCCTGTTAACAGCTATTCCCATGCTCATTCTCACTGTTGAAACTAAACATAGCATCACCTCTCATGAAAACTAACATTCTGTAACCAATGTACAAATAATAAATCTTCCCTTCTTGCTAAACATCTATATTTGTACATTACTCCTTCCCCAAGTTGGGGGATCTTCAAATGGTTTGCTGCTAAACTCTCCAAGTGATGAATTTACTGCCTGGTGAGCAAAGGTAAATAAAACCCTGAGTCTTCTGACTTAATTTTAGATACATATATTTCTTCTACTTTTAGAAAATGTTATTACTTCAATTCTAATTCTGGCTAAAGACAGATTCTCTTTCATTCCTAAAGTGATAGTTTCATTGGAAGACAGAAATTCCTTGGTGCTTCTAAGGAGTTACTGGTGGCAGAGGCTCATTTAAATTTTGGATTAATTGACATGGTTCCATTTCTAAGTTATGGGACCTTAAGCATATCATCTATAAACTGAGGAAGTAGACTAGGTGATTTCTGAGGTCTCTTCTAGCTCTGGTATTCTCTGGGTTAATAAGTATAAAAGAAGGTGAGAGGAGCTTCCTCAGAAGGCACTTTGCAAGGTTAAGGCTTCCAATAAGAACAACTGAGAGTGTATGGAGTGATGAGCCTCTAGATACAAGAATTTTCATTTGAACTGCTTACATTTTGGGGCTGTGGGATATACTTGAGTGTATAATATTAAGCGATTCATATTCTTATGTGGTTTTGATAATTATTTAAACAATAGCATTATATCCAACAATTTACTGCCTTAGAACTAGGGAGTAAATTAAAGCATTTAGACTTTTGTCAAATTTTGACCTGTACACAGGAAAGTTGCAGAGACAAAGACTGACAAATATCAATGAAAAAAAATTAGAACCATGGATTAGCTGTAATCACAGAATCAACACACTCAAATCTAAGTCCATACCAGGACATCAATCAGCCATGTGACCTTGGGAAAGTCACTTAGCCTCTGGGAACTTCAACATTTACTTTTAATAATAGCCACCACATATTAAGTATATACTATGTTCTAGGAATTATGTAGGTTTATATTACGCACATATTTCTAATATTTAATCTTTACAACAAATCCTGAAAAAGTAGATATTGCTATTCCTATGGTACAGATGGGGAATCTTAAACCAGAGTGGTAACTTGATAACACCAAAATTCTATCCCTGGCCTTCTCACTAAAAACCCCAACCTCCTTCCAGTGTACTCCTCCATTAGCAAATTATATCAAATCAAGAATATTTATTTCTATCATGTGCAAGGTAAGGCAGTTGTTAAATGACATTAAGATTTTAATTTCCTGGCTGAAGACATTGACAAGTGTGACATAAATGAAATGATAGTAACTCCTAAAGTTGCAACTGAGAAAGGAAAGGTGGTAAGGGACAGCGAAGAACAAGGGCGCTGCCTTAGAGCTAGGCAGGAACCAGGAAGACGTAGAGAAATGGAAATAAAGAGCAATTTGCCAAACTAAGTTGGGAGCATGGGGTCAGGTCAGGAGAGCTCATTACTTTACTCCTCTCACCCCACTCAAATCAACGCTGCAGTGCTAAAGATTGGGTGAGTAGCCTAAAGATGACATTTAACATCAGTTTCTCATCTCCTTTTGCTGTTTCTAATGAGTGGTGGGTGGCAATGATGGCATCTCTGGTGGTGTCTATCTCCTGTGTAGACTTCTCTTCTGAGCACCAGATCTATATAGTAAATCACAAAGTTTTTGGTTAAAAGACCAACATGTAAGTTTAAAGAAATGAACAAATTTTCTTGAGAAGATCTTAGTCTCTAAAGGCCATTCTCAAGGAGACATTCTAAAAGTGTTATGAGCAATGGTAGTATTTTATGTTTTCCATGGTGACCACTTTAAGAAACAATCCTCAGTTGGATACATAAATCCTGTTCTTGGTCCAGTTGTCATGTTTTGTTTCTGAGTGAGCCTCATTACTTTCCAGTCACACCTGGTGTGTGTCTCTGATGTGGCTGTGAGCAGGCTGGACAAGGGACTTCCCGTCTACTCTCCAGTGTGTCCTGGCCAGTGCACAGGTGTGTCATGGACTAACATAAGGTTGGGAACTGGGTCATTTGCAGGCTAAAGGCAGCTGGAGTCTTTAGTGCACAAGCTCCTATTGATTGTCCTG
The DNA here is from genome assembly GCF_902729225.1 of Pteropus medius. Taxonomy (NCBI): domain Eukaryota; kingdom Metazoa; phylum Chordata; class Mammalia; order Chiroptera; family Pteropodidae; genus Pteropus; species Pteropus medius. Next base: position 21,662,328 of record NW_024344378.1, on the reverse strand, counting down.
GGACTGCTCAGTAAAGGAATCAGAGCTTTTAATTACCAGTAGTTGTGTATCCCAACCAATAGGAACTCTTTTCCATTCCAAATATTTCCCTCTTGAACAGATGCAGACTAAGGGGCCTTGGCCCTGGCATGTGTTGTGGGATTTCTGTTTCCTATCAAGCAAGATAACTTTACAGATTCTCTTCACAGCTAGAGTTTATTCATCATCAGATGGGGTTTTGTCATGACTGATTCTGCAGATAAATATTATTATAAATTTACTAATAAAATTTTTAATTTTGTTTTTATTTAGCTTAATAAGAAAATAAGCAAGGTTAAAAAGCCTATACCTGTTTTTGAGAATTTTTAAAAAGAAGCAAGTCAAAGTTGAAATTTTTGATAGCTATATAATGCTCTGGGTGCCTGCCTATCTCCTGGGATCACTATGTAGATCTATTTATCTGAAAGTGCATTGAAAAGCAAAATGTTCAGTTTAGATCCAACATACAATTACTTGATTATGAAGAAAATAAAATCTAATGACTTTATTGAAAATTGTCATATATGAGTCATTATAAGTTCTCTTTTGATAGTTATATTAAGAAATACTGAATTAAGACTTTTTACCCCTTTCAAGTAGAAAATTCTTTAGCATTAGTTAGATATTTAAAGGTGTGACTGCTATTTTATTTTCAGAAATGCTCTGGAGCTTTGAAATACAAAAAAAAAATCAGTATTTTAAGAGATGTTATTGAAAAACTTTGAAATGGCAATTGTTATATTACCTAGAAATGATGACTTAAAATTAACAATAAATAATTTAAAAATTTTTTAAGAGATTCAAGGAGCAAAGACTGTGAAGTAAGGGTAGAAGAGTATTACTGTTCTATTACCTAGCTCCTAGAGGCCAAATTGTGTTACATTGACATTTGAATGTGCCAGTGCTAACAGATTCCAGCATCTCTTACATGACAAATAAATGTAGAAGAGGTATGAGAGACCTGCAAAGTTTTGCTTCTCAATCTTTTTTAATACATATCCTACCAACCAAGGACAGTTCTTTTGAGTTTTAGTTTCTATAATTTTATTTATGAAATGATATACTTTTTGTTTTTCAAATATAATATTATAATATTAACTATACTTTTTCAGACTACTCATATGACACTCCACTGCATTCTCAATGCCCCAGAGGCTCCCCAGGTCACCAAGAATCAGTAGTGTGAGTCTACATTTTTATATAAAAGACAAAGGTATTAGGGCCCAGGGTGGTTAAGTGATTTAAACAAGAAAGGTCAGATGACTAGTCAGTACCAGATCTGGGTCTAGGATCCAAAGCTCCTGGATCTTTTAGTTATGCTATGCTACTTCTGACATTTGGTTATATTTCATCTTTATCATGACCTGGGTTTTGAAGTTCATGATTAGATGAAAAGGAACTTGAAAATAAAGCACAAAGTTGTATGTGAGTGTGCTGAGCATGGAGACATGCCTTGCTACATATCTTCTGCACACATTTTTTTCTTGCTGTCTAGGAAACCCAGGAATGGGGCAGCATCTATTGGAGTTATTTTTGAAATAACAGATGTACAATTCAAACATCATCATTAAGGACAAAAATTTCAATAAAATTTGAAAAATCGAAAAGTTACTAAAACTCAAGCCGTCAAGCAAAAAAAAAAAAAATTAAAACAAACAAATAAATAAACACTGCCTTTTTAAAAAATGAGCTTCCCTAAGGCAGCTGCCAAACTGCTGTAATGGCACATTGTTTAATGACAGTTCACACTGATGAGTACAGGAGATGAATTACATAATATCCTGTGTAAGTAGAGAGCGTGTACCTGCAGACACAATGTAACCTAGAGAAGTTTCAAGCAAACATAAAATACAGAGGAAGAATATTGATTGCTGAGGTTAATTCAAGTATATCTTTGATAATCTGGCATAGTCATCTTTTCGATTCACCATCTACCTTCAGATTCAAAAACATCTGACAGGAAACACAAACTCCAAATTATTGAGAGGTTTCCCAGAGCCATGTAGATGCTATATTAAGAGTAGAATCGCTCTCCCCTTGCATTTCAGTCAGAGATAGGGCATACTGCTAACCAAAATGCATTTGGTAACTTTTAATTCTAATCATAAGAGCAGCTACCATTTATTGAACACTTGTTACGTGTCAGGCATTTGTTGAGTACTTAATTCATAGTATCTCATTTAAGACTTATAACAATCCCAGGATGCATTTATTATTATCCCCATTTTATAGCTAAGGGAACTGAGGCCAAGAGAGGTTACACAGTTAATAAATAGTTGAGCTGAAATTGAACCCAAATTTGCCTATGTACTAAAGCCTGTGGTTTTAACCACTACTCCAAACACGGCTATTGGATTTCACTTCATAAGCCAATTTGCTTGGATTGGGAATACATTCCCGGATTCTTAGGCATAGTGAGACCTCAGCGGGAAAAAGAATTGTGAACATTTATTGCTGAAAAGTGGTAGCAGTGACATACAAATCAGGTCTTTGCCAACTGTGTCTTAGGTAATGCTTCCTCTATGAAGCATTACCCTCTCTACATATGGTATGTGATCTATTCCGTAGACCAGCTTATGTCATGTCTATGTGACCATATTTTGCCAGACTAATATCAAAACACTTTGATATTAGTGTCGACTTAATAGAATTTCCTTAATTAGCATTTCATTAGAATATCCAGGCTGTATGGCCACTGCACTATTTGTGGGAAACAGGAACCAACTGCAACTTTTCCACGAGAATCTGATGGCTCAACTGGGGTAGGAGAACAGTAGGAACCAGCATATCAATTTTAAAAGTTAACAAACCTTTATGCATTAGGCTAGATGTTTTCTATGCATATTAATCACGAAATAATTCAGATTAAAAAAAAAGTCTTAAAAAAATGAAGAGTAAGATGAAGCAGATTTGTTCACAGCCAAGGGAGTTAATTCAGGATTTGAGACTTAAAAAAAAAAGAAAAGAAAAGAAACAGACTTAGCAGGATGTTAGCAAAGGCATTAAAAACAAAGAAAAGCCAAAGAGCAGCAAAATTAGAAAAAGAGAATTAAATCAAAGCTGAAAATTTACAAAATCCAGGTCTTCCTATAAAGAAAGAATTATTTACTTACTGTTTATATTCTGGTAATTTCTACACTGTACCAAAACAGATGGGTCAGAGATAGTCTTGTGGATACAAGGAACAGAATGTACATTTCAGACACCGTGGAAATGGGTGAGAAGGCCCAGGTTCTGAGACAATGGCAGGGAAGTCGGAGCTGTTAGCATTCCTTTAGCTGCAATACAGTCTCTCACTAAACTCAAACAAGATGAGAAAGTACCAAATGCACAGGAGACTTTTCCTCCACTCTCCCCCTTTGTTTCCCTTTGCACTTCCCCTCTTTACTCTCTCCTTTCCATCCTTTCACAAGACATTGTTGAGGTTCTGTTATATTCCAAGTACATTGAGTTTACACAAGTGAATCAGATTTGCTCTCTGTCATTTCAAGGCCCACAGTCCAGTGGGGTAGATGAAAAATAATCCATTATGATTTCAGAGCACTTTAAAAAGAATATTCTCACATAGGGCAGGGAACTACTCTCTCCCTTTTATAAATGAAGAAACTGAAGCCCAAAGAGATTAAGTGAAATGTCTAATATCAACTCTCTAGTATATAATATGAGCTTCTCTCCCAGAATTAAGTTTCACCATGGGCTGAATAATATACATATACTTTGACATATGTGTGTACACACATCCATGTAAATATAGACGAACAGACAGGTGTGTAAAGGATGATACTAGATATATGTGAAATGTGAAAGTATTCTGTACCTTGCAAAGGCTAAGCAAGTATGTCAGTACTACTATTAAACAATCAGAGTAAATAAGCAAAATAGTAAGTTAAGATTTCAAATATCTGACAACCATTCTTTTGCTTGCAAAAGGCAATATGTTTCAAGGTTCAGGATGAACTATTCAAGAAACCTAGCTGGACTGAAGAGGTTAAATAAATAAATAAATCTACCAAGGTAGGAAAGTACTGGATTCACCAAAGGCTTTGGAAGTGAAAGTCAAGGTTTTAATATAGCCATAAGATCTTCTAAAGGGAAAGGAAATATGAGAACTAGAAGACTGGGAAGACTTATTCTTCTTTCTCAATATATGAATAAATGTAAAGAAGTGACAATTAGCTATAAGTTAGCTTTAAAAAGTAAAAATAAGAAAACAATTGAAAAATATTTGTTTTTATTTGATATATTAATTCAAACATACCAATGACACCACTTTTCTAAGAAGGGCTAGTTTTATACAAGCTAATGATAGAGAAGTTTCCTGATAGAAAAGGCCTCCCTGTAGCGCACAAATCATCCCATATGGAGTGGATTGCACATTCCATGTCTATTTCACATTGTTCAACAGATGTCCCAAGCCCTTACATAAGTGAGAAATACAGCTCAGAAATGATCAGGAAAGGCTAAAGGCAGTTCTGGCAACTTTGGAAGAAGTAACTCTCTGAAACAAATTGGTAGGTTCCAGTGCCTACTGGATCTAGGTATTATGCTAAATGAATTAGAATTATTACTTTAATCCTCCTGACAAACCTACAAAGTGGGTATTATTATTGTCATTTTATAGGTGAGAAATCTCAGAGAGGTTAAATAACCTTCCTAGACAAAACCAGTTAGATACTGTTTTTCCCTTACCCTTGTCTTCCAAGAGAGCTGAGAGAAATAGATGTTTAATTAGCAGATGAGCCAGAAATGGACACTGAAATTACTTCAAAACTTAGGATTTATTATGAATTCATGAAAACTGAATTGGCAAGGTTACTAAAACTAAATATCTGAAACTAACACAGTCTATATTTTGAGATTGTTCTAACATAGTAATAATGTGACAAACAGCCAATCATATATGTTGAGTAGAAGTAAATTTGGAAGGGAAGAAATATCTCATGAGAGTCATCATATGATCTGGACCTTATAAAGTCTTTGGAAGTGAAACCCCAAAAGGTTTTGATGACAGAGACAGGAAGTTACCTGAGACTTAGGGAGCCTGGCATAACAGAGGAAGTCTGAATTTTACTGAAGCTATAGTTGCTATTTCTCTCTGGAATGCCTCAATGTCCCCCTCTTTCTACTTGTTCTTAAACTCCTGCTGCACAAATTTTACAAAGTGAAAAGGTATTATATTTTTGTTTGGCATAAAGCCAGAAAGATATTCCTCAAGAAAGTATATCCCATAACCAACACATGCCTCTTCCCAGATCCTTCTGCTCTTCCTCTTTCTGAAAAAAGCAAGTGTCTCTGACAGGGAACAACCCTTTCTCTGTAGATTCTCCCTGGCTTTTCACCAATGGGGTCTTCTTTCCCAGATTCCTTCACATTTTGAAGAATTCTTTCTTTAAAAAGTTCTCTTATCTTATACCCACCTCCCTTAAAACTGAGCTAGAATACTGGCTTTTCGAGGTCACTAAGACAAAGAATAAACTAGTTTTAATTTAATTGTGCTGCAAATAAGCTCACTTCTACCTCCAAAAAATTTTCTATATGGGATCAGACCAGTTATTTCTAGAGTTCTTTCCCTTACAATCATGTTTCTACGTAATCAGAATCACTTAGAATCACCTAGACAAAACCATATTGGTAATGATTATCCCTTACCTTGTCTTCTAAGAGAGCTGGGAGAAATAGGTGCTGTAATTAAGAGGTAAACCAGAAAAGGGACTAAAATTACTCTAGTTTAAGGTTTATTATGAACCCGCCATGATAAACTACTACAGTAGCCCCACTTTCATTTACATTCAAAGAACTAATCCTCTTTGGATGAAGATTTCAAAAATTTATAAGCCTGAAACTTTTCTAACAACCTACAAACTGAAAGAAGAAATGGAAGAAAGAAATTAGGAAAAGCAAGGTGAGCTTTTCTACCTCTCTGCCACTAGAGAGTTGTTGACTTCCTTGAACAAGAGTTGAGAAGTTTCCTATATGCATATAACATTCATTGAATCACTTATTTATTTGTTTACACAGTTTCAAAGCCCTCTGCTAGGCTATATGTTGTCTGGCTAACAGCCAAATCAAAACTTTTAAAATGTAAATTAAATACAAATGGCAAAAAACACATATCTGAATAGTTACAAATGAAAGTCACAGAGACATTTTCATAAATATCCTTGTCATTAATCTTTGAAAAATTCTTATGCAACAGGCAATTTATGGAAGGCCAAACCATTTTATTCTCATTGTTAAATGAAGAACAGCAAAACTTCTCCAAGAGTTCTGAGCATTTGTGGAGGGCTTTAAACACACACACACACACACACACACACACACACAATACACACACACACACACACAAAGGCGAGATGCCTTCCTCTTAGTTTGCCATAAACTGAATAATGCATTGAAGCAATTTCTTCCATTCCTCTCCAGAGAAGCAAGGTGCTTCAGCAAACAAAGCTCCTTAAGATTTGAGTTCTAATCCAAGTTCTCTCAGTCAATATATTGCCTTTGATATTGACAGTAGACAAAATGAAAAATAGAACTTCCTATCTTTATCTTTTTCTCATTCTGTCTTTTCTCTCTTTTCTTGCCTCATCTCCTTATCAACTCTTCTCCTTCATTTTATCTCTTCTCCTTTCCACACATATCATTAGGAAAATTGTTTAGGCATAGTGAGATGGTATGATTTAGGGTAAAATGGCCAATAAAAAGCAAAAATACTATCTCCCCCATTAACTCTGCCGACCTACCCACTCATCAACCTACAATCTCTTTCTTGGCACCAACTATTCCATGCATTTGGAATTCGATATATTTATATATATCCAAACAAAAACAGAGCAGTTAGAGGCAATTTATGATACTAGGCTAGAAGAGATGATCCAATTCTATTTCCTATTAACTGCATGACTTTGAGCCACTCATGTATCTGCTCTGAGATTTAGTTACTTTATCTGTAAAATGGAACTAAAGGTCTTAATCATCTTACACATGAGGTATTGTTAATGTGAAATTGTAAACTATAAAGGTCTAGACAAGTGAAAGAGAATATTATTATTGTCCCCTTCTTCCCTCTGGTCTTTTCTCTAATTCTAAGTAGGCTGATCAGAAAAATCAAAACAGTAAGACTTTTTTAAAAATTATATTAAGAAAAGTGATCTGGAATACTGTAACAAGAAAAAGCTTTCCCTTTTCCTTTACTCTAGGAATTGAAGATCTTAAAGGTAAGAGTGGGAATTTAAGGGGACCAGTCAGGATGGCATAGAAGGTAGAGGCTGCGTACACCTCCTCTCATGACCACACCAAAACTATAATGAAACTACAGAGCAATCAGCACGTGGAGTCACCTGAGGTCTGGCTGAACAGAAAAACTTCCCTTACAACTAGAGACAAAAATAAGAAGTCACCTCAAATCGGTAAATGGACGGATACGTGAAACCATCTAGTTAGCCCAGTCTTGAAACCACGTGTGGTTGTCAAGAATCAGGAGGGTTATCTTGGATGCAGAGCCCCCCTTCCCTACCTGAGGAGTGAGAGGTTCCGACCCCACACTGAGCTCAACAACCTAAGGTTCCAGAGCCAAGAAAAGAAAAGAAGTCCCTACAACTTACAGCTGTGAAAAACCAGTGGAGGTTGCAGCTGAGCGAGACAGAAGGCTCAGGGAAGCAGAGACCTTCCTTTTAAAGGGCCCAAGCTCAAACTTACTTACTGATGGATTTACTTACTCTGAGCTCCAGCTCTGGGGCAGCTGCTCAAGGAGAGCCAGGGACATACAGGGAGACACTGAGTTGTCGAGCTTCAGGGCAAGGGCTGGAGGGGCAGCTTTATCCCAAACAGAAGTGCTGATGGTATCCATTGTTCCCTTCTCGAGCCCTTACTCATCCCAGCATGCAGACACAGGCGCCACAATAAGAGCTGCCATCAAACTGGATAACACAGGTCACTCTGCCCAAGTGATTCCCTGAGATCCTGCCCCACCCAAGCCACTTCTAGTGGTTCATTCCATAAATGGCCTGTCTTGGTTCTTGCTGCAGACTTTCTTAAAATCTTTCAAAGGCTCACAAAACCTAAAAAAGCAGCATCTAGGTTTGGCATGCCCCATACCTTTTGCTGAGCATCCTCAAGCCCTGCACTAGCAGCAGCCGGACTCCATTTCAGGCTGGGCCTCTTGAGGAACCTATAAGCCCAGCACAGGTGGCAGTCATCTGTGGATTGCTAGATGACTCTTACCAGGTGGTCCTGGAGGGGCACAGACTGCGGCTGAACTTGGCTTACAGCTGGACCCCTCTTAGGACTGTGCCACTGGGCCCCAAAGGACACCTACTACATAAGGCCACTCTACTAAGACTGGGAGACTTAGAAGCCCCACCTAATATATAGAAACAGATACATGGAGGCAGCCAAAATGGGAAGACAAAGAAGCATAGCCCACATGAAAGAACAGAACAAAACACCAGAAAAAGAACTCAAACAAAATAGAGATAAGCAATTTACCAGATGCAGAGTTCAAAACTCTGGTTATAAGGATGCTCAATGAACTTAGGGAAAGAGTAGATGAACTCAGTGAGAACTTTAACAAAGAAATAGAAAACATAAACATAGAGATGGAAAACATAAAAGGGAACTAGTCATAAATAAAGACTATGATATCTGAGATGAAGAGTACATTAGAGGGAATGAACAGATTGGATGAAGTGGAGAGTCAAATCAGCGATATACAGGATGGGGTAGCAGAGGGTACCCAATCAGAACTGCAACAACAACAAAAAAGAATCCAAAAAAATGAAGACAGTTCAAAGAGCCTCTGGGACAACATCAAGTGTAACAACATTTGTATCATAGGTGTACCAGAAGGAGAAGAGAGAGAGCAAGAAATTGAAAATCTATTTGAAGAAATAATGACAGAAAACTTCCCTAATCTGGTGAAGGAAATAGACATACAATCCCAGGAAGTTCAGAGAATCTGAAACAAGATGAACCCAAAGAAGCCCACACCAAGACACACCATAATTAAAATGCCAAAGGTTAAATACAAAGAGAGAATCTTAAAAAGCAGCAAGAGAAAAGCAATTCATTACCTACAAGGGAGCTCCCATAAGACCATCAGTTGATTTCTCAACAGAAACTTTGCAGGCCAGAAGGGTTTGGCACATAATATTCAAAGTGATGAAAGTTCAGGACCAACAACCAAGATTACTCTGCTCAGCAAAGCTACCATTTAGAATCAAAGGACAGATAAAGAGCTTCCCAGACAAGAAAAAGCTAAAGAAGTTTATCACCACCAAGCCCGTATTACAGGAAATGTTGGAGGGACTTTTTTAAGAAGAAAAAAATATATATCAAAAATATGAATAAAGAATGGCAATAACCAGAAATCTATCAACCAGTAGTTCAGATGAAAAAGAATTAAATACTCTAATCAAAAGATAGGGTGTCTAAATGGATAAGAAACAAGATCCTTACATAGGCTGCCTACAAGAGACTCACTTCAGATTAAAAGACATACTCAGAGAGAAAGTAAAGAGATGGAAAAAGATATTTCATGATGGACCTAGATGATATTGTGCTGAGTAGAATAAGTCAGATAGAGAAAAACAAATGCCACATGATTTCACATACACAGGGAATCAAAAGAACAAAATGAACTACAACAAAACAGAAACAAATTCATAGATAGAGAATATTTTGAGGGTTACCAGATGAGAGGGAGATTAGGGGATTCAGTGAAAAAGGAGGAAGGGATTAAGGAGTACAAATTGGTAGTTACAAAATAGTTGTGGCGATATAAAGTATAGCATGAGGAATGTAGTCAATAATATTGTAATAACTATGTATGGTGTCACAGGGGCATTAGATTTATTGGAGTGATCACTTTGTGAGTTATATAGATGTTGAATCACTATGTTGTACACATGAAACTAATATAATATTACGTGCCAACTATAATTGAAAAATAAAAATATTATTTTTAAAAAATGGATATTTAAAAGTAAAGACTTCTTAATGTCCTCTGCTCTTTCTCTTAATTTCTTCTAGACTGATTTCCTTATAATGCACATTTCATGCACACTTTGCATCATAATAACTATTTTATGAATTGATGATTCTTTTATGAGAAATGGTTTGCTGTGTAATCAAGCAGAAAGAGAAAGTTCACTTATAAAAAATTCAATTATGAGTTGCTAAATGTGCTGCTTACACAGAGGAGATTGAAACCTGTTTTTTTATTTCTTTTGTTTTGTTTTAATGTATCATTGGGTATTAATGTTATCATTTCTTTGTTTATCAAGGCCAACTCATGACATTTCAACTTTCCATTCAGGGAATGAAATGACTCTAAAGACCCAGTAGTCTAGTGATCTATAATTGAGGTTACTAGATTAAACAACTTTCTGTAATTGGAATTTAGCAAATATGTATGAACCTAGTGCTACATACAGGCAGTGTGCTAGGGGGTGGTGGGGAAGGACAAATATGAATAGTAGAACTACTGCCCTCAAGAAGCTCAAATTCTAGTAGGGGGAAAAGAGAAGGACATACAACATGGAAGAAGCACACTGAGAAACATAGGAAAATGGATCCACGGGCACTAAAAACAGAGGGACACTTACTAATAGGAACAAGAAAGCCAGTCTTTCTATATTTGTAGATTTAGTTTTATAGGAAGTTATTTCTAAACCACTGAGGTTCCTTATATACAGAAATTAATCTATTAAACACTTTTGAAAATTGTGGTGTCAACTCACTGGACTTTTGATGTCTTCTTAGAATATAAGAAGCTTCACTCCCACTCTAAAGACAAGAAAAAGCAATCTACAAAATTATTTCTTGAAGCCATCAGAGATAGTTCAAAAACTCAGGGCAACCAACTAGTCTGAATTCTAAGGAAAGACAGGTACTTTCAAGGAGAGATGGGATACCTATACTTGCTCCCTGGAGAACAGCATGGGTGTTGGAGATGCCAGACACCATATAGAGCTGGTAAGATGAACTCAAATAAAACGTTGAACAAATAGCAAAAGGCAGAGTGTGGGCTAGCGTGAAAGTAAAAAATCCCTGGGAGTCTAAACCACACATACGAAAAGAGTTTTGCACCCACTTGTAGGCTCTTCTCTCTGAATCTCACTGAGCATGAATTAAAATGGTTAGGTAGGGTGGCAGGGAGGGCAGAGCAAGAGACAGTTGGTAGTTCAGGTTTGGAAAGGGGGAGGGGAGGGGAAGGGAGGAAAATTACAGTCATTCTGAGAAAAGCACAAAGCCCTGTCCAGGTCCTTCTTCCCTATCTTCTCTAAGGTATTAAAACTCTAAGCTGTTAGGTGAATGGAAATACACCCTATCACTCTCAGGCATAGTTGGAAACCAATTGCAATTGAGGAATGGGATGAGAAAAAAAACCACTACCTTTGTGGGTGGGGCCAGAAACAGTCCTGGGCTCAGACTATTAGCAATTTCACTATCATCCAGGATGAGGCAGAATCACTAATAAGAAAGCCCCGCCTCTGAGACCCAGGGACACAGTATCTATATCTAAGATGAAGGCTGAACCAAGACAACAAAAACTGAACTTCTTGCCCCTTGCCTTCAGCTAAGCTAGCCAGCACACAGCCATCCCACATGTAGCCATCCATTGTCTCTAGTAAAAATGAAAAACATTGTAGTAGGTACTAGTTTAGTGTTAGTCCCACAGGAGAACCCTTGATACTCAAGGAAGTCTATAATCAGCTGCAGTCTGGCCAACACTCAGTGACCCAGCTTTTCCACAATACAGATTCTCTCTCCTTTCTCTCTCACTTCCTCAGCTTCTCCCCAGCTAACTTTACCTCCAGACTCACGTCCATCAAATCTTGATCACAAAATGTTATAATTAGAAGAGTCACTCAGAGACATCATATCTCAGGAGAAAGCAGACCAAGTTATGTGCAGTCAGCTCCTTTTTTGGGACTTTGGGCTAATTCATCCTCTTACTCTTGGACCTTCTATTCTCCTAGTCATGTTGATCAGCCTTTCCTATTTATTCCAGGATCATCTATTTTACCTACAGTTCTCTTTGAGTACCTTAATTTGCACAAGTAGACAGGACTTCATATCTACACTTTACAGCTAGAGATATATGTAATAAAAAAAATGCTTATATGTTTGTATAACTAGAAAATAGCTCACTACAATGTGAAGGCAATTCAGCTCTCCAATTGCTAGTTGGAGTAGGAACAGTATAATCTTTTTGGAGCAACAAATATTTCTTTATTGTTTGAGAACACTGAATGTTAATATAAGAACAATATTTACAACAGAAAAAGGAGGTTTGAAATACATAATAGTAAACAGAGAAACACACACACACACACACACACACACACACACACCAAATCAAGTTCCAAAGACAAAAAATATATACAATATGGATTTCAATAGAATTGTGTCTTACACTAGAAAGAGATTTATATTAATGATCAGAAGCAAAGATGAGAGTTAAATGTATATGACTATTAATATAGATGCATGAATAATGAAGTTACCCAGGGATCTCATTTGGATAGTTTTATTTGGCATTTTTATGAATTATCTGAAACAGGAAATGCAGAGTGAAAACTTTATATTTGCGGAGTATAGAATCCTTTCTAGATTATAAGATGTCGAAGAGATGGGGAGAAAATGGAATATAATATGATCTCACAAAACACTGTGAGTAAGAAAAATTATGGAGACTGAATTACTTGAGATATAGGCTATTAAGAAAAACAACACTGGTCGCAGAAGAAAATAATAATAGCTATCAAATAATAATCATAGCTATCAGGTATCACATGCATCATCTCATTCAACCTTAAACAATTCTTTAAAATAGCTATTCTGCCTATTTTATAGATCAGCTGAGGCTCATAAAGTGTTAAGTAGCTTGCCCAATGCTACAACAATGTTGTTGAATTCCTACATGAATGAACCTGTCTTAATCATTAGTAGCCCTACCTCTGGAAGCTGACACTTGGTTTTTTTAGATATCAAGACAAGGGTTGACCCAGAAACTGTAAATTCTTCTTCAACTCTTGACTTTTATTGTCTGTAATAAGTAAGTACTGGCAATTAGTCTGTAAAACAAAACAACAAAAACCTGAGGCATAATTATTAAGCTTTGATTCCTTAGCAACTGAAAAACTTGGAGATATTTTTAGGGAAACTAATAGAAAACCAAATCTGACAATTGAAATTTTATTCCTATACTTGACAGGTTGACCTTCATGGTCTTAAAGCCACAACCTTCATTAATAAATTAGCAGGAAGTTAGAGAAAAGTAATTTTGGAAAAGGAACAGTGGTCTGTACCAGAAACTGAAAGCTGGAGATGTGAATGTGCTGAAAAAGCCTCTTTGGAATTGTGTAGGACGCCAAACTCAATGTTACTAGTAAATGTGAGTATTACAAATTATTAGTAAGGGGAATAGATTCCTGAGAAATCTGTTTATGACAATGTACTTGTGAATAAAATCAACCAGCAGAGGAGGCTGCTAAAAGAATATATAGTAGAGGCTATGTAGCCCCAACCTTACCAATAGGTTGTATTTCAAAAGTTTGTTTCAAAGTCAATTGTTTAGAATGCAGAATTCATTTCACCAAGGGAACAATGTTCCATTCCTGGGATCTGTACTATGGCCCACAAGCCAAATCCAGCCCACCACCTGTTTTTTGTAGCCCGCGAGCTAAGAATGGTTTTCACATTTTCAAAGGTTGAAAAAAAATTAAAAGACAACTAATATTTCATGATACATGAAAATTACATGAAATTCAAATTTAAGTATCCATAGATAAAGTTTTATTGGAATACAGCTACACTCATTTGTTTATGTATTGTCTATGGCTGCTTTCACATATAACAGCAGTGTCAAGAGAGAGACCATATGGCTCGCAAAGTCTAAATCACATGCACTCACACATAATGTGGCTTTTTACAGAAAAAAATTGCCAGTCTTCATTATAAATGATTATTACATTCCCCAGTTGGTTGGCAAAAAGTAGTATCACTGTGGTATTAATAGCACCCCCAAGTCTATGCCTGGTGCTCTTTTGAAGACTCTGGTAGCATTTCAGTTGTGGAAGCAGTGAATATAAAAGCAAATCTTTCAATATCATACTTTCTCACTTTTGCTTATGCTGTGCAGTCAACTTGGAATACCCTTCCCCTAACAAAAGCAATAAAAATAGCTAACATTTATGAGTTAACAAAATTGAGCATTTTCAGTATGTTTTAAGTATTTTATATGCATTGTTTTATTTAATCCTCACAACCACTTAGTGAAATAGTTACTATTGATATGCTCATTTACAGATAGGGAAACTGAGACCAAAAGAAGTTAAATAACTTGCTCCAAGTAACACTTCTAGTGAGTGCTAGAGCCAGGATATAAACCCTGGCAATCTAGTACAATCTATTTCCTCTCTCAACTTTTGAAAGCCCTTTCAACTTTTAAGAGTTAATTCAAATGCCAACTTCTTCACGAAGCCTTGCTACTAGAGTCCCTAAGCCCACAAGTTCAAAATAATTACAGTGATTTCTTTGTCACTCTCTGAAAGTCTATAAAAGCATTCAGTTCATTTTACTCCATATTCTAATTTATATACCACCTCCCACCCCTCCCACCCCCAAACAGGCACATACACAACAAAATGTGGATTTTAGGCTCATTGAGGGCAGGGAACATACAATTCATTATGTCACACATAATATGTGCTTCATAAATGCATTCTGATTGAGTGGATAAATGCAGAAACAAGCTAGCTTCACTATGTTATATACTTGAAACTAATATAAATTTCTCAACTGGTTAAGATAGTAAAATATTATCATTTTGAAAGGTATGGAGCTTGGTTTCATTTGCTGTTCAAAGTAAGTCATAATCAAGACATTCTTCTCTGACCCACATAACAATCTGAAGAATGCTTTAAGTATAGCCAACTATGGCTCTTGAAGAATCTCTTTTCTTTATGTGAGATCTAGCCAGAGAAACAGAAGCCCCCACATTCATCTTACTTTGGAATTAAGAACGTGATCTTCTAATCTTCTTTATTTATTGATTATTTTATTTAATTTAATGAAATCCTACATGGAAATTCAAATTATAAAACAGATGAAACTAAAATTCTTGTGACTGAATTTTATAGAGAGTGGAGAGGTGGGGAAGGAAGGAATCTAAAATCTTACTACCTCCAATGGACCTGTGGAGCACCACCACAGAAGATCTAGGGCACATAGCACAATTTGGTTTTAGAAACCATATTAAAATAAATGTTAACACACTCATGCATTTTCATCCTTTATTACTTTATTATCTTCTAGATCATCAGTAATCCCTAGTACAAGACAGGGCCTTGAAGCAATCAGTATTTGATATCTGCTTGTTGCTATAGTGTGAAGATAAAATTTAATAGATACGAGGTCAAGAAAGAATCTTGAGGAATTCAGGAATGGACAGACATAAGACGGCAGCCATATCAGAGGGTTACTAAACAACCAAAAGATAATGACCCTGGGCACTACACACACACACACCATTGTATAGAGCTAGGTGACATCTTTAGTACTCTGAAACCAGAGCTCCAAGGGTACTGGAGATCAGGCCCAGAGCATGATAACCTGAGAAAAGAGGCAGCAAACTATCTTCCAGAAAGATAAAAATAGAAGGAGGGAATTAAAGGAACAGAGTGAGGGAGGGATGTAAAAACTATTTGAAGAAATTATGGAAAATTATGAAAACTTTCCAAGTTTGATGAAAACCATAAAAGGAGAGATCCAAGAAGCTCACAGAACCCCACACATAAGCAGCATAAAGAAAACTACATTAAGGAACATCATAATCAAACAGCTCAAAACCAATGATAAAGAGAAAATATTAAAAGCAGACAAAGGAAAAAATACATGTTATATACAGAAGAGTAAAGATAAATAAGAGTTCAGATTTCTCAATGGAAACATTGCAAGTGATAAGACAGGAACAACATTTTTGAAGTACTTAAAAATGATTTTTTTAAAAAAAGAAAACCATCAAACCTGTCAACCTAGAATTCTATAGCCAGCTAAAATATCTTTTAAAAAATAAAGGTGAAATATCTTTTAAAAAATAAAGGTGAAATAAAGACATTTTCAGATATACAAAAGATCTAATAATTCATCGCCAGACCTAAACAACAAGAAATGTTAAATAATGTTTTTAAGGCAGAAGGAAAATAATAGCAGATGGAAATCTGGATCTATACAGAAGAACAAAAAGTTCCGGAAATGGTAACTATAGGTGTAAATACACATTACTTTTCTAATGATTTAAATATCTTTAAAGGATAATCAGCTATTAAAACAAAAATAATAACAATGTATTGTGGAGTTTACAAATATATAAAAGTAAAATGCATGACAACAGCGACAAAGGCTGGGAGGGGACAAACGGATGTATTTTATTGTAAGTATCTTATACATGAAGTGATATAATATCCCTTGAAGATATTCCATGAGAAATTTTAGATGTATATTTTAAACCTTAAAGGAATCACTAAAATAACAAAACAGTCATGGTTAATAAGCCAACAAAGACAAAAAAATGGAATCATAAAAATATTGGTTAATCCAAAAGAAGGCAGAGGAAGAGGATAAAGAAAACAAAGATGGGACACAAAGAAAATAAATAAGATGACAGAATCCAACCTAAACATATCAATATAAATTCTCTGAATACTCTGATTATATTGATTACAAATAATCAATATAAATTCTCTGAATACTCTGATTAAAAAGTAAATAAGATGACAGAATCCATTTTTTTCCATAAGATTATAAAAAAGCAAAACCAACCATATACTTCCTACCAGAACTGTACTTGACACATAAAGAAAAAAACAGGTTAAAAGCCAAAGATCAGGCAAAGGTTCACTATGCTGACACTTAAAGAAAGTTAGGCTGGTTATATTAAAAATCTTACAAAGTAGACTTTAAAGCAAGGAATATTAGCAGGGATAGAGAGGTGCATTTAATAATAATAAAATAAATAGGTCAAGAGGAATTAATAATCCTAAACATTTATCACCTAATAGCAGAGCTTCAAAATACACATGGCAAAAACTGACAAAATGACAAGGAGAAATAGACAAATCCACAATTACGTCAGAGATTTCAATATCTCTTAATTTATAGAAAAGTAGGCAAAAAATCAGCAAGAATAGATTAGACTGCACTTTAACAACACTATCAAATAATTGACCCAACTGACATTTATAGAACATTCTAGCCAACAGCAGAACACTCATTCTTTTCAAGTAAACATAAAACATTTACCAAAAGAGATCATATTCCAGGCCATAAAACAATAAATCCAAAAAATTCAGGTCATACAAAGTATGACCACAATGAAAATAAATTAGAAATCAACAACAAAAAGATTCTTAGAAAAATCCTAAACATTTGGAAACAAAATTAAACATTTCTTAATAACATACGACCCCACAATTGCACTCTTTGATACTTACCCAAATGAACTGAAAACTTAAGTCCACACAAAAATCTGCAAATGGATGTTTACAGCCGCCTTACTCATAATTGCCCAAACTTAGATACAACCAAGATGTCCTTCGACGGGTGAAAGGATAAAGAAACTGTGATATATCTAGACAGTGGAATAGTATTCAGCACACACACAAAAATGAGCTATCATGCTATGAAAAGACATGGAAGAATCTTAAATGCATATCATTAAACCTGGAACGACTATATACTGTATTATTCCAACTATGTCATTCGGGAAAAGGCAAAACTGGGGAGATAGTGAAAAGATTAGTGATTGACAGGGTTTGGGGGAGGGAGGGAGGGAGGAAGGGATGAATAGGTGGAGCACTAAAGCAATACTTAGGAGGAGATGTGTAGCATTAAATGCCTATATTAGATCTCATCTTCCACCTTAAGAAACTAGAAAAATTAGAGCAAATTAAAAACAAAATAACCAGAAGGAAATAACAAAGATCTAAACAGAAATTAATGAAACAGAATATAGTAGAGAAAAACAATGAAACTAAAAGCTGATTCTTTGAGAAGATCAATAAAACTGATAAACATCAAGAAAGACTAATCAGGAAAACAGAAGACACAAATTGCTAGTAATAGGAAGGAGAGAGATGACATCGCTACAAATTTGCAAATAATAGAACTAGATAACCTAAATAGCCTTATATCTATTAAAGAAATTTATACTGTAGTTAAAAATCCTTTCCCTTAGGAAATTCCAAGTCCAGATGGTTTCATTGGCAAATTCTACACACATTAGGGAAGAAATAGTGCCAAATTGTTCAAGAAAATAGGAGAGTAGGGAGTACTTCCCAACTCTTTCTATGAGGCCAGCACAGCCTTGATATCAAAACGAAGATATTACCAGAAAAGCATAGACTGATATTCCTCGTGAACATAATGCAAAAATTCCAAACAAAATTTTAGCAAATTAAATTAAACAATATATTAAATGAATATTACATCATGACCATTAGAGTTTATCCCAGAAATGCAAAGCTGGTTTAATATTTGAAGACCCATAACATTTATTATATTAACAAACTAAAAAGAAAAATATTATCTCAATAGACATACAAAAAGCATTTGACAAAATCCAATAACATCCACTTTATTCCAGATAAAAATTCTCAAAAACTATGAATAGAAGGAAACTTCAACTTGATAAAGGGCATTTATGAAAAATCTACCTAACAGTATATTTATGATGAAAAAAATGAATGCTTTCCTATTAAGAACAAGAACAAAACTGGGATATCTTCTCTCATGACTTCTACACTTCACTGTACTGGAGATTCTAGCCATTGATTAAGCAAAGAAAAAGAAATGAGGCATCTAGATTGGAAATGAATAATTAAAGCTATCTTTATTCACAGATAACAGGATATCTCTATGAAAATTTAATGGAATCTACAAAAAAACTACTAGAACTAATGACTAGCAAATGTGCAGGATATAAGATCAATAAAGAAAACTACTGTATTTCTATAAACACTGGCAGTGAACAACTGAAAAACCGAAATTTAAAAAGCAATAAAATATTATCAAAAATATGAAATATTTAGGGATATATTAGTCTGCTTGGGTTGTCAAAAAAGAATGCCACAAACTGGATGGCTTAAATAACAGAAATTTATCTTCTCATATTTCTGGAGACTGGAAGTCCAAGATTAAGATGTCAAGAGGGTTGGTTTTTGGTGAGACCTCCCTTCCTAGCTTCAAACAGCCACCTTCTCACTATGTCCTCACATGGCCTTTCCTCTGTGTATGCACACTCGTATTGTCTCTTCCTCGTCTTATGAGGACACTAATCCTGTTGGATTAGGGCCCCACTCTTATGGCTTAATTTAAGCTTAATTACCACCTTACATGCTCTATTTTCAAATATAGTCACATTGAGAGTTAGAGCGTCAATATATAAATGGGGGCGGGCACACAATTCTGTCCACAACAGGATAAGTCTAACAAAATCTGTGTATGACCTGTGCTTGAAAATTACAATATATTGCTAAGAGAAATTAAAGAGGACCTAAATAAATGAAGAGATATTTATTGTGTCAGAAGACTAAATATTGTTAAGCTGTCAATACTCCTCAAATTAATCTATATACTCAATACAATTGTAATGAAAATCCCAACAAGTTTTTTGTGAAAATGGATAAGATGATACTAAAATTTATATGGAAATGCAAAAGACCTAAATTAGCCAAAACGACCACAAAAAAGAACAAAGTTGGAGGGCTAACACTATCTGATTTCAAGAATTGTTTTAAAGCTACAGTAATCAAGACAGTGTGGTCTTGGCATAAAAACAAACATATCGATGAAACAGAATACAGTCCAAAAATAAACCCACATTTATTTGGAAAACTGATTTTTGACAAAGGCATATGGCAAGCAGTGGAGAACAAATCAAGGGATTACCAAGGAACATGAGAAAACTTCTGGGAGTGATGGATATGTTCATTATCTTGATTGTGGTGATGGTTTTATGAGTGTATGTTTATGTCGAAAATTATCAAATCAAACACTTTAGATGTATACAGTTTGTTGTATATGTCAATTATACCTCAATAAAGTTTTAAAAAAAGAAAAATGTGAATAAATGTAACTTAATCTGGGTAAGAAGAAGGGGGATATAAAAATGAAAGCAACAAATGAACAAGACAAACAAAAACTCATAGACACAGACAATAGTTTAGTGGTTACTAGAGGGAAAGGAGGGATTGGAATAAATAAGGGTAAAGGAGGTCAAATATATGGTGATGGAAGGAGGTTTGACTTTGGGATTGAACACACAATGCAACATACAAAATGATGTATTATTTAACTGTACACTAGAAAACGATATAATTTTATTAACCAAGATCACCCAAAAATCTAATAAAAAATAGTTAAAAGAATACATAAACAATTTAAAAAGTAGGTAAAATCATTTGTTAATGGGAGTGGTAATGTAGTTTAGTATTTCTTATCTTAGGAAGGCTTGCTCACTTTGAGAATATTAATAGACATATGTTAAGTAGCAACAGTTTGTTCTGTATGTTTTTCTAATGAAAATAAAAGGAAATTTAAAAAACAAAACTTAATAATGTTTAAATGGAAAACTGCCCCACCTCAAGTCTTAAGAACAAAAACTGTGGCATCCAATAAATTCATTCTCTATAAATTTAGAGATATTGAGGGAAACTAATCCTTCAGGATGAGATTTTTTTTTAATCTAAAAAATTTGATTTCACATAGTGAATTGTCGTTGACAAGAAAATTTCTGTTTGCTTGCTTTTTTTTCTAATTGGCTTCTATTCCAGAAATTGGGCCCCAAAGGGAATCATTTCTAAAGGTATTTCAGAAGGCTAAAGGATCTGGCAGATCTCACCCTGTTTTAATTGGAATTCTATGTAAATGGTACTTTGTATATTAAATTTTAACCAACTGGAATTTTAATTTGAAAAGCACAAAAGGAATAAATGTGGAACATATTGTTCATTATATTTGTTATTTATGCCTCATTGTAATATTTTGTTAAAAAGCAAAAGGTCAAAATTTTATAAAAATAACTACATAAAGGAGAAGTATGTTCTTTTTAAGTGGCTAAAGCGACACTGCAGACCATTCTTAATAAACAGCCACAGGGTCAGTGCAAAGGTCAATGGTTTCCAGTAGGAAACTAGTACTATAAATTGGATGCCAATGACTAGAGCTATATATACCAGGGGATGTTTACTGAAGATTAACTATGTGATTAATAACAATGACAGCTGACATGTTTGAGTATTTACTATAAGCTGAGATCCATGATCAATATTTTGTACCTATTATATCACTTAATTTGTCAATAAAATCATGATATGATATTATTATTCTCATTTTACTGATGAGTTATCTGCAGGTTGGAGAAGTCAAAGAACTTGGCCAAAACCAATGTCATGCAATCAGCAAATGAAATAACTAGGATATAAACCCAGGCAGCCTTTGTTAATATCTGTGTGTGTATCAAGCACAATTTTAGTTCTGTTGATTGAGAAAATGTATTAATAAAAAGCCTCTCTAAATTCAGTATGCTCGCAGCAATACACATATTCAAATATCATTTCTCACATTTGTATGAGAAGAATTTTGTTTATTTAGTGCATGGTCTAAAAGAAGTTTTTGTGAGGGAGTCCAAAAAAAGATGTAATAAAATTAAACCAAGGTGAAGTATATCTGGGACCCTTCTGGTACACTTGCCAAAGATCATCTCAAATATCACCATCTTCAAATGTCACATTCTTTAAATGTTTCCATCTCATGTATTACCTCCTTTATGTGATCTTTTCCTATGCCCACTAATTATATGGTATCTCTCTTTCAAATCTCACATGACATTTTGTACAAGATGGGAATTATGACATAATTAATAAAAGATGATGCTCTTAAATTCAACTGTTTGGATCCAAATCTTGTCTCTATACTAGCTATGTAACTCTAGACAAATAATTTATGCCTCTTCTCTTTGATTTATCCTCTGTAAAATGCTTAAACAAGTGCCTCATGCATAGTATCCATTCAGTTAGTGGAATAGTATATATTGTTTCTCTTGGAGCACTAAAGAGAAAATGAGATAAAGACTAATATGCTTTATCCCTTATAATAGACTATGCTTCTTGTGGATAAAACCTAAGGCTCATTCATCTCTGAATCACCTTCAGCTGTGGTATAGTGCCATGTATACAATGAAGTTTCCATTTTTTAAATTATTGAATTAAACCTTTCCATTTTTTTTAAAGTATCTGAAAAAAATGCCTTAACTCCAAGATGTAAATTAATGTGTAATGGGACAATTGAGGAAGTGTTTGGAGCCTAAACTATAGTATTCATCTTAGAGCAAGCAATAACTCCTCCTTGAGACTTCTTTATTATTTCTTTATTGCCCTTACTATCACTTGAAAACATCCTAGGAAACATCCCCTACAACATCCAAAAAGTGAGCAAGATGAGACAGCTATAGCAATTGGTGGTTCTACTGCCCCCTTCTCTCTAAATGTAATATCCTCATTAAAAGAGAATTTCTTTGTTTCCTTTGAAAGTATAGAAAATTCTCAGCCATTACAAATATTTCTTCTGCCCTGTTTCCCCTCTCTTCTCAGTCCAAATTCTAATTGTACATATGTAAAATTCTTTGATATATCTCACAGCTCTCAGGGTGGTCTTCTCTAGTTTTACTAAAAATATATTTTTTCTCTTTGTGTTCCAGTTTGGGTAATTCCTCTTTACATACCTTTGAGTTCATTGGTTCTTTTCTTGGCTGTATGGAGTCTACTGATAAACCCATCAAAGGCATTTTCCATTTGTTACCATGGTTTTTAAAAAATTTTCTAGCCTTTCCATTTAACTTTTTATTATAGTATCTATTTCTGCTAAAATTCCTCATCTGTTTAATGCATGCTATCTACCATTTCCAATTAAGACTTAGAGATATTAATTATAGTTACTTTAAATTTCCTGTCTGATAGTTCAAACATCTGGGTCATCTCTGAGTCTGGTTCTGTTTACTGATTTGTCTCTTTACAGAGAGCTGTTTGGTCCTTGCTTGTGTGTGTGTCTGTCTCATAATGTTTGACTCAATTCCAGACACTGTGTGAAGAACTGTAGAGACTGAGGTAAACAGTATGCTTGGAAATGGGCATGGCTTTCTTTGCTGGGACACTGGGAGGAGGGGGTTTGAGTGAATCAATGTAGTAAGAAACTGAGTTGTGTTGGGGTTTACTGTAGTTGTGGTTACTCTCAGGATGACACTAGCTTCAAATCTCCAGCTTTGTTTTTTGCTTAGGGTGGAGCTAATCTAGAGAATTTTTCTCAATGTTCCTGTTCCGCCCATGGCTATAGGTCTTCCTTGTGCTCCTACAGAGAGTCTCTAAATAAAGTTTGCCCTTAACAGTAGACTGATACAGTAGTCCCCTTCATCTGCAAGGGATACATTCCTGAACCCCTAGTGGATGCCTAGAAGTGTGGATAGTACTGAACCCTAGGTATACTATGTTTTTTTCCTATAGATACATACCTATGATAAATTTTAATTTATAAATTAGGCATAGTAGGAGATTAACAATAACCATAAAATAGAACAATTATAACAATTACTGTAATAAAATTTATGTGAATATAGTCTCTTTCTGATTCTGATCTGATAACCAAGAAGGCTACAAAGTGACTAATGGCAGGTAGCATAGACAATATAGATAAACTGGATAAAGGGATGATTCACATTTTGAGCAGGACGGATTGGGACTACAAAAGATCATATCACACTACTCAGAACAGCACACAATTTAAAGTTTACGAATTGTTTATTTCTGGAATTTTCCATTTAGTATTTTCAGGCAGCAATTGACTATGGGTAACTGAAACCATGGAAAGCAAAACCGTGGATAAGGGGAAACTACTGTATTGCTTATTGCACAGTGCTTGCTGCCCTAGTGGTGGGAGGCTGGGAATAGCTTTCTCTGCTGTCCTTGTCTAGCAAGCCCTGTGTTCCTAGGTCTTGGAGGCAGGGAGTTCTTTTGTGATTCTGCCCTTCCCACAGTAGTAGAAGACCTCTAATGGTCTGGGCTCAATCTAGTTTCTTGTCCTACACCAGACAGAATTCTTTTTTCTTTTCTCTTTTGCTGGCTACAATTAGCCTGTTTCTTGTGGCAATGAGTTTTCCTGCCCTTTCCCCAGTGACATAAGGCTTCTTGTTCCTTAGGGGAAAAGAGTCCAACTTTCCTGCAGTAGCAGCCACTCCTCCCTTCAGTCTCCTCTTCATCATACTCCCAGTCTTTCTTGTAAGCACCCAGTAGAGGTTCATGGAAAGGAACCAGCAAGTGGGTCTGAATTCTCCTTGTGTCTAATACTCTCAGAGGTTCTACACTCTCATGTTAGCCCACATTCAGCACTTAACAACTTATTAACAATTTTATCTGAATTCATGCTACCCACTTGATAATGGTCCCATTTTCTTCCTGTACTCTGCTACATGTGAGTCTTGGAGGCACCTGCTATTCCTCAGATTTCAAGCTAGATAGTTTCCTTGCAACCTCAGCTCATTGATGGGTTCAAGACAAGTTATGACTTTTTATATTATCTATATTTTTCTTATTAGGGTAGGAGTGATCTCTTTTCTAGCTTTCTACATCATTGGTGGAAGATGCCTACATCATCGCCTCCAGAACTTCATATGAAAGATAGTGTTCATCACTTTTTCATTTAATTTCAACAAGAAGGAACCACTATGTGGCTTTGTATAAGCTGAATCTGCTTGTTAGTTATAAGAATGCAATCTCTGTGCTATTCTCTCTGCTGGTATAAATGTGTTCACCTTCTACCTGAGCCTGGAGCCCACCAGGTGAAACACAAGATGGGAAAGAGGACCCTGAAGTTCCTCTAGGAAACTCAAATCCCTTTTCTGCCTATTAAGAAGATATTTTAGCAAAGAATCACAGCCTAACTACTAGATACATCAATTTATGAGCAGCATATAGGTACAATGACATTGTATTTTGAATTATTCAAATCTGAAAAAAGTTTGATATAAAAATAGAAACAAAGCTTTAGTTTATGTGCAAAATTTGGGGGGAAAAGTCCAGAAACACAATTTCACAATTGGCATGCCAAGTGAATTATAAACAGTTTATATTTGTCTATTAGTGATACCATTTAAGTCAGATGTATACAACAGATAGAACAGCTACTGACATCAGTAAAGTGAGAACTATACTGTTCATGTGCATTAAAATTTGAGCAAGGTGTTCTGGTAGCTACTGTGCAGTCATTTTAACAGTGGCCCTTTGCAATTTAAAATAATTTTTACTTATAAGAGTGCTGTCCCATCACTTACTCAATAGAACTCATGTTTAAAAGTATACTCAAGAAAATTAGATCTTATAAGATGCCATGAAGAATGCTAGACAACTACCCCAGTATGTCATGCTGCTAATTTAGGAAAGGGCGGTTTCTCCTGAGTTACTTCCATTATGTTGTGATAAAGTTAAGAGAATAAAAACATTATTAAAGCCAAAAATTTTCTACAATGGTTACAAGGCTTCACATTTATTTCTATGAGAAGGTATATCATTAATTATGTATTTTTAAATATATAAAGAATTCAGGAAGCTATCCCTCTCATAATTTGATGTAACAAGTACATCTTTGTGATGGACCACACCGCTTATGCATAACAAGACACATCTGCTCAAAGAAATTGATATGTCTACTCCAATACATTCAGCAGAAAAAGAAAGTTCAAATATCATTACATTGGCTGGTCCCTTGACCTCTCTCCTGAAAAATATAAATACTTTTGTTTTCTCCCAGCATATTTTTGTCTTGTGAAATTCTCTGACTTTCAGCTGATAGCTTTGTTATGTGCATACCTTAAGAGACTGCAATAGTGAAAAAGTCAAGTGGCATCAACCCAGGAGGTTATTAGCATGTGACCCTGACAACAAATTTCAGTTTATCACATCAAAGAACATTCTGCTGGGAAAGAATTCCAAGAAAATTTGGAATTTGCTAACGGACACATAATTTAGCATATTTTCTTGTTAAATGTATTCTTTAGAACTTGCAGCAGGTAATAGAAACTTTGAATGCTAACTTTATTATGAGTTTTTTTTATCTTAATTATCAACTTTAAACTTAAAAGTCTATCCCAAATTCCAATGGAGAAGATAAACGAGCAGAGAAAAAAGAGAAGAAAAGATAGATCTTATGTATTATCTAGAAAGACGCACAATCACACTTTGTTCTGCACACAAATATTTGGGTATAGATAGGTTTTTGGTTTTTTTTAAACAAGTATAAATTTTGGATATACAATATTATTTTTAATTTTTAAATTAGCTAACAATAAATCCTTAATTCTTCATATTTAATATAAAGAATCACAGATTATAAGAGCCAAGTTGAAAGTCTTTAGAGAGTATCTAACCTAACACCACCCATTTTACACAGGAAGAAACTGAGCTCCAAAGTGGGACAAGGAGGTAAATTGTGGCTCCAATTAACTAAAGTTCAATGAATTATCTTTATACTTCACTGTCATAAATAACCCATGACTAGGTTATCTGTTGCACACATCTGGAATATTATAGAATGGGGCACAGCTGACTCAGAGCATGACATAAGATTCTTAATTATTAGCTAGTGCTAAAATTTCTAGCTATTTTATACATTGGAAAGCTCTGATTTATTACCACTGGTTAAGCTTTTATTAACTGAGAATGACTATCTACTTTTAGAACAATTTACATTTTCATAGAATTACAGAATTTTTTGGCTGGAAGGATTCTTAAAGTTTCAATCCTCTCTCAAGCTAACCCGATTCTCTATGATACTGGAATTTTCTCCATAACATCTATGGCCAGTGGTCACTTAGGTATCTGTTTGGATACATTTCATTTTGAGAACTTTTGACTGTTTAAAAGGTTTTCTTTAATTGTGCCAAAATTTATATCCCTTCGATCTCTTTACCCAGTACCACTACCAAGAGTTCTACATTTTGACGACACATAAAACATATCTTATCTCTCTCTTCCATAAAATAATCCTTCAGACCTAGGAGAATGGTGAACATATGGCTTCTCCTCTCTAAGCAAAGCAGCTGTTTCCTTAAACACTGCTCATATAACACGTTTGGGAGAAGGTAAATCATAGTGGCAAAGAGTACAGGCTTTGAAATCATACTCTGAAGGTTCAAATCCCATAATCACAACCTCTTAACTCTGTGTAATTTGGATACTTAATATTCTCTCTGTATCTCAGATTTCCTAATTTACAAAAGAGAAATAGTAATGGTATTGATTCTATGATATTATTGTTGTAAAGAAAAAAATAAATTACATGTGGAGTACTGGGGTAGATTGGATGATCATTGTTCCCAACTTTTCATACCCTACCTGTATTAGAAGTATACATTCATGCTCTTTGCCACATATGCAGTGTAACGGGTAGAGCACAGTTCTGTGGGTAGAGCATAGTTCTGTGGGTAGAGCATAGTTCTGTGGGTAGAGCATAGTTCTCTGTCCCAGTGATGTTGAGTTTAGACAAATGGGTTGCTTTAGCTGATATAATGTTAGCAGAAGTAATATGATCAGAAACTTTAAACATGCTTGCATGGTTTGTTTGCTCTCTTGTGCTATGATAACCTTTCATAAGAATACGCCCCTAGTTAGTCCCAGTCCAAGGAACTAAGAAAACACACAAAGCAGACTTGAACTCGACTTACATTCTGAAGCCAAGCTTAGCCTACCTCAGCCAAGGCCAACAGAGCTACAACTAGTAACCAGACTTTTGAGAAAAAAGGTTTTTGTTGTAAGCCATTGAGACTTTGAGGTTATGTTATAATATTGATCAACTATTGCCACAATAATAATGCATTACGAACTACCTCAAAACTCACAGTACAACAATAAGCATTTATTTCTAGCTCTCTTGTCTATGGGTTGACTGGAGTTCAGCTGATCTATGCTGGCTGTAATTTGCTTGAAAAGCTGCAGACTGGGTCTAGGTCTGCTCCAAATATGTCCTACCCTTCTTGGACCAGCAGCTATCCAAGACATGTTTATATTATGGTGAAAAGGAAGAGTATAAGAGGACAAACCCAACGAAGAAAACCTGAAGAAAAGCCATGCTTTTGCCTGTCACATGTACTAGTTTACTATTGGTCAAAGAAAATCACATGCCCAAGTCCAAAGTCAAGAGGAGGGGAAGTAAACTCTGCAGATATTGAATCCAAAGCAATCACATAGCCATGCTCAACATTAATGGAGTAGAAAAGTCTACTCTTCTAAGGGATTTGAGGATAGGGAGGAGTGAATATTTACTAAATGATAATCTAATCTACCATAGTTACACAGCAAAAATCTAATACAAGCTTTTAACAATGTTTGGTACATAGAAACTGGTAAACAAATACTAGCTGTCATAATTAAACATCATCACAATGATTCAGAATCTTCTCTATTTTTGTTACTCTCCTATAAATGCAGTTTGTTACTATTTCCCTCAAAAATATGTTGCTACAGAAAGCAATAGTTATATATGGTCTGATTTGGTGAGATTATCACAGTTCTCATTCTAAGTACTTTCTTATCTTAAGTCAGCCTAAGCATTAACGTTTTTTGGCAGTCCATCACTTTCACCTAAAATCATAATTCTCTTTCCTACAGACAGATGCTCAAACATCTCTTCCCATTAAGTGATAGATCGCTTAGCTATATGTATATATGAGTCCATTCGCTTTATTTAATTTAGTTGCAGCCTAGTCAGATATTTTGGGATCCTGATTTTATCTCCTTCATCTCATACATGTACTCTCTATCTTCATCTAAGTCATTAAGAAAAATGTTATCCTGACAACATAGAAGGGAAAGACTCAACTGGACCATATCTACCCAGGGAAGCTGTGGAATCTCTACCCGTGAAAACAGCTTCCAGCAAGAGTATACCCCCTGAAAACCCTGATAATTCTATGAGTTCATTATTCTTTATGTGTTCTTCCTG
The DNA here is from genome assembly GCF_902729225.1 of Pteropus medius. Classification (NCBI taxonomy): domain Eukaryota; kingdom Metazoa; phylum Chordata; class Mammalia; order Chiroptera; family Pteropodidae; genus Pteropus; species Pteropus medius. The sequence goes on along the minus strand of NW_024344378.1, from coordinate 21,633,264 downwards.
AGCAGCTGCTTGCAGCCTGTGCTGAGGCCATGAGACTGTGGAGAGAGGCTGGGGGAGGCCCAAATCTGGAAGCAAAGGAAGCTGTGCTCCTGGGCAGGAACTAGTGGGTCCTGCAAGCTGTTCTCAAATAAAGGAGCAAAACTATAGGATGGAGAGAGCAGCAACAGCAGCGGGGTACAAATCTTTTGCTGGCATGACACACATTTCATTGACAATAAAGATTGACCACTTAGAATTGGAAGGCAACCTTAGGGATATCTGAAAAGACAAACTCCAAGAATAGAAAATACTCGCCACAATTTACAAGGTAGGGGCTTATATTCATACTGATTTTGCTCTTCTGTTTCTTGAAAAGTAATATCAGAACATGAAAAAAATTGATGATACAACAGAATATATAGAGAAAAATAAGTCTCCCTTTTACCTCTGGCCAACTCCTGGAAGCAACAATTGTTACTCAGGTTGTATCATAGTTTTACAGAGTTAGTTACATGTAATTACAAGTATACTTATAGATACAGTATTTAATGATCAAAAGGAAGCAGAGCATATAGATTCATTTAATTTTGAATATTTGTTCTGTGCCTGGCAAGAGCAGAATATCTGAGTTACACATATAAAGCTCTTGAGGTTAACAAAGGCTGATGATTTGTCAAAGTCATATGTCTACATGAGAAAAAGCCAGTATCTGATCTGAAAGGCCAAGCGTAGAGTAAGACCTAAATAAGCACAACGAGTATGAGTTTACATGAAGAAAAAACAGCCACCATATTTTTAGAGGTTTTTCCAAATCTGCAAATAGGTTGTAGTCATTTGTAGTCATTTAAAGGGGCAAAAACAAGTTATTTAGTTATGACTGTGACCCAAATCCATGCCCTACAAACTCAGTCACACCGTGGCAGTTTAAAGGAGTGACTAATGATTTCTTTTTTTGCACTTTGTGAGTTGGGGATCTGGTATTTCTCAAAACCCTAAAATATTCTAACCAAAAACTGTCCTAAGAAAAAGGAAATGTTTCAATTTGAAATCCTTAATTAAAACCACATTCATAATTCTAACTATTTAAAGAGAAAGTTAAAGAAGAAATTTACTTCTGCACATCACAGAGATTATAATAAACACAGAACCTTGCCAAAAGACATGTCTCCAGCTGCACTGAAGAAACATCAGAGTAGACCAGCACTGCAGCTTCAGCAAGAGAAGACAAAGTAAAGTATGGAAAGGCAAACAACCATAATGTAAAACTCATGTTGGAATAGAATTCTGCAGAAATGCATCTTACACACACACACACGTAGAACTATAGTTGTTCCCCAGTATTAACTCAAAAACCATCAGCTAAAAGTCTATTTTCTTGAGGTCCACCAAGGCCACAGATGTTTGCTCCATGAAATCATTGTGAATTTGGGGACAAGCTCAATCAACTTGTGCCTGAAAATGATTCACATGGGTCTTTACACTGTGGAGCTCATTACTTCAGGGATTTCCCAGAGCTCTACATTCCTAGCTGCCTGATCCAATAAGGAAATGCATGTTTATTTTGCCAGGATATACATCATGGTAGAAGAAAAATCTTCAAAATTCCTATAATTCCTAAAAAATCTATTGCCTTGAACATGGAATGATATACCTGTTAGAGAGAAAAGTGGGTTCTGACCAATCACCAGAACAATGCTTCCTAATTTCTCAAGAATACTTACGGCACATGCATTATGTATAAAAGCTTATATCAGAAGTTAGGAAGAAGCGGAAGTACTCTAAAAGAAATTAAAAACAAAACTAAAATCTCTTACAGAATACAGATGTGTGTGAAACACCTTAAAATAACTACTAAACATAGAGAAATTAAAAAAAAAAAAGATGCTTGAAGGACACGGATACATTTACCAACATCCATGATTTCTATTACTATTTACATGCTGAAGTTTCCCAAATCTTGCTGGCATTCTTATCTGAGCTCTACACCTGTATATTCACTACCTTGACAATTTCATGTGGATATTTCTCAGGCATCTCAAATGTAATACGTCCAAAGTTGAACTTATCTTGTTCTCCCCCAAATGTGTTCCTTTATCAGAATTATCTCTTCAATAAAGATTATCATTCTCTCAGTTGCTAAAGACAGAAATAGGGAAGTTATCCCTCATTTCCCACTATTCCTTTCCTCTCTCCCCAGACACTTAATCTATCACCCAATCGATCTCACTCATCTACTTCTTTCCATTCCACTGTCACACAATCACCCACCGGGGCATCAGCATTAGCTTCCTAACTGATCTCCCTGCCTCTTGCCTATTCCAATTCATTCCTGACTTGGAGCCAAAGTGATCTTTAATAATACAAAATTAATTCATTCTCTTCTTTACTTAATAAACATCAGTGGTTTCCCATTACCACTAGGATAAAGCATCATAATCTTAACACAACCTACCACTCTATGCCATTTTTTTGATCTCTACATCATTCTCTAGTTTCATCATAGCTCCTCACATGCCAACTCCCTCTATTTTCATCTTAATCAAACTACATGTTTAATCACTTGGACATAATCTGTTACTTCTGGGTCACTGAACCTTCTCTTTCTTCAATCTGGAACATTCCGTCACCCCTAACTACTTAGTCCTGCTTATCTCTTATTCATCCACTAGGAAATAGAAGTCCATGAGAGCAAGTTACCTACCATGTCTGTCTTGTTCGGCTCTGTCACTCTAGCACCTAGAACCATGCATGCATATGATAAATGCTCAATAGATACTTGATAAATTAATAATTCTTTTAGGTCAGCATAAATATCACTTCCTCAAGGAAGCCCTCTATGACTCCTAGAAAAAAGTACTTCAAAGCAGTAAGTTATAGATGCTTGTTTCTGTTTTCTCAGTGATCACAGTCCTGTACTAACTATTGTCCAAGATCTGAAACATAACTATAGTTTGTCCATCATTTTAGTTGTTTAAGTTAAGAGCATAATTCTGATTCCTGTTACTCCATCTTGGTTGGAAGTGAATGTTTCAGGTCAGTTTTAAAGATTAGAACTCACATACTTTCCTTTATAATTACTATATATTAGCATCCTCTGTCGTTTAGATTCTATTTCCCCCCAAAGCTACCCTTTTTCTCTTGATAGCCTCTTAAACCTAATTTCCATTGGGCTAAGATTTTATTTTGTTTATTTCTGAATCCCCAGAACCCAGAGCAACACATGGAACACGTAGACACTGAATAAATTAGAAGTTCAATGAAAACTGTCCCAAAATACCCTCACTCATTGCATATCTGTTACCCAGCCTAAAGTAGAACATAGGCCTTGGCAAATCACAGTCCTATAAATAACTGGTTCATTGGTTTTAGAAGAGAAAAAATTCACATTTAACTTTTAACTATTTCAATTCCTAGTCAGTTTAGTCCTCATACTGATTAAATCCAACTTATTTATATTATCACACTACTTTTGACAGCTAGCATTTATTTTCAGTTATAATTTTTCTATTCACTATACTAAGTAGTAAGTGAATTATTCCTCTCAACAAACTTATGAGATGATCTCTATTATTATCCCCATTCAACTGATGAGAAAACGAGGCATGAAAGATCAAGTGAAATGTCAAGATAACATAGCTGGGACACAATAGTGCCAGGACGTGAACACAGACAATTTGAGCATGTGTACTTTATAACTCCCAAATTGCTTCCTAGTACTTCCTATTTCCAAATAAGACTATAGTTTAAAATAAAAGACATATACAAAACATTTTATTAAAATATAAATTTAAAATAAAATTCATAGTGATAAGAAAAATGTATTTGTTTATAAATCGAAGCTAATACATGTTACTGTCAAAGAATATTTAGTTCCAAGCTTCCCATCACTTAGGAGTGTAAGAAAAATTCACTGAGTCCGCAAAATACATTTTATTTTATAATAAAAGGAAGGATGCTAATTCATCTTCTAAAAGGAATTTATACAGTAAGTTCTTATATATAATAGATATTTCACAACAAAATAAACAATGTTTTTGAGGATGGTTTAATAGCTTTCCCTATAATAAACCCATGTCCAATTAACTCCAGAGGTATAACATTAAAAAATTAATGAAAACACATATACAGGAAAAGAAGTAATGAGATGCAGATAAATATTCAACTGTTGTTTTATCTAGTCTGAAAAATAAAACCTCTGAATTCATAGAAAGGTAGAGAGAGAATTATTTGCCCATTTCTTCAACTTTTAATAATCTCAGGTAAGATTGAGGCAACAATTATGTCAGTAACATTGCAGGAAAAGCTCTCTAGTGAGTCTCTAAAGTGAAGATATCCTATTGCTTCTGCTTGCAAGATAATCCATATGCTTTGTTTATATATTCTTAAATAATTTTTTTTTCTTCCATTACAGTTGGCATACAACATATTTGTTTCAAGTGTATAACATGGTGATTAGCAATTTTATAACTTACAAAGTAATTACCTTGATAAATCTAGTACTCATCTGACATCGCACAGACTTATTAAAATATTAATAATTATATTCCTTATGCTGTACTTTACATCCCCATGACTATTCTGTAACTACCAATTTGTACTTCTTGATCCCTTCCTTCTTTTCATCCAACCACCAACGCCCTTCTGGCAACCATCAAAATGTCCTCTATATCTGAGTTTGTTTCTGTTTTCTTTTATTCTTTAGATTCCACATGTAAGTGAAATTATATATCATTTGTCTCTGTCTGACTTACTCCCCTCAGCACATTCCCTCTAGGTCCATCCATGTTGTTGCAGATGACAAGATTTCATTCTTTTTTATGATTAATATTTCATTATAGATATATACAACCTCTTCTTTATCCATTCATCCACTGATGGACACCCAGGTTTCCTCCATATCTTGACTATTGTAAATAATGCTGCAATGAATGTATGGATGCACATGTCCCTTCGAAGTAGTTTGGGGTTTGCTCAGATAAATACCCAGGTCCTTTGTCTTCTTATAGCTTTTGCTGTAAAGTCTGTTTTGTCTGGTGTATATTTGTTACTATAGATTTTTTCCATTTCTATTTTCATTAAATATCATATTCCATCTCTTTGATTTCAGTCAGTTTGTGCCTTTTGATTTAAAGTGAGTCTCTTGTAGCTGAATATGGAAGGGTCTTGTTTTATTATCCACTTGGCCACCCTATCTTTTGACTGGAGCATTTAATCCATTTATATTTAAATAATTATTGATAAATATAAAGTTATTGCCATTTTATTAGTCATATTTTTTATTTTTTCCTTCTTCCTCTTCTTAAAGAAATCCCTCTAATATTTCTTGTAATATCAACTTAGTGGTGATGAACTTCAGCTTTTTGTCTGGGAAGCTCTTTATCTGTTCTTTGATTCTAAATAATAGCTTTGCTGGGTAGAGTAACCTTAGTTGTAGGTCCTTGCTTTTCATCACTTTGAATATTGCATGTCTATCACTTCGAAGTTTCTGTTGAGAAATTGGCTGACAGTTTTATGGGAGCTCCCTTTTAGGTAACTTTCTCTTGCTGCTTTTAAGATTCACTCTTAGTCTTTAACCTTTGGTGTTTTAACTATGATGTGTCTTGGTGTGGGCTTCTTTGGGTTCATCTTTTTTGGGACTCTCTGAGCTTCTTGAGATTGTATGTCTATTTCTTTTGCCAGGTAGGAAAGTTTTCCATCATTATTTCTTCAAATAGGTTTTTAATTTCTTGCTCTCTCTCTCCTCCTTCTGATACCCTTATGATGCAAATGTTGGTATGCTTGATGTTGTTCTAGAGGCCCCTTAAACTATCCTCATTTTTTTTTAAATTCTTTTTTTTCATTGCTGTCCTGCTTGGGTGTTTTCTGCTACTTTTTCTTCTAAACTGCTAATTCAGTCCTCTGCTTCATCTAATCTATTGTTGATTCCTTCTAATATATTCTTCATTTCAGTTATTATATTCTTCATTTCTGACTGGTTCTTTTTTATGTTTTCTATCTCTATTTTTATTTTTTCTATCTCTTTGTTAAAATTCTCATGAGTTCATCTACTCTTCCTCTAAGTCCATTGAGCATCCTTATAATCAGTGTTTCCAACTCTGCATCTGATAGATTGCTGTCTCCATTTTGTTTAATTCTTTTTCTGGAGCTTTGTTCTCTTCTTTCATTTGTGACAAATTTGTCTCCTCATTTTGGCTGCCTCCCTGCATTTGTTTCTATGTATTAGGCAGGGCTGCTATGTCTCCTGGTCTTAGTAGAGTGGCCTTATGCAGTGAGTGACCTATGAGGCCCAATGATATAGTCTTGCCTGGTCACCAGAGCAAGGTGCTCTAGGTATGTCCCTTATATGGATTGTGTGTGCCCTCCTTGGTTGCTGTTTGCATGTCAATAGGAGACATTGGTTGTAAGGACTGGCTGGTGAAGGGCTGACCCTTACCTTCACCCTTATAAGCAGGATTCACTTAAACAGAGCTCTGATGCTTGCCCAGTCTGCCTTTTGGGTGTGTCATTCTCAGATGCAGTCCTGGATGGTGCTCTGGTTTAGTCTTAAACTAGCCACTTGGCCTATTGGCCCTGATGCAGGCCAAGTTCAGCCACAGCCTGTTTAACCCAGGGCCACCTGGCAAGAATCACCAACCAATACACAGAAGGCTGCCACCCATGCTGGGCTTGGAGGTGCCTTGAGAGGCCAAGCTGCGAACTGAGGTGGCTGCCTCTAGTGCCAGGCTTAGGTTTGCTCAGCAAGAACTATGGGGCACGCCAAGGCCAGATGCTGCTTTGGGTTTTGAGAGATTTTAAGGAAAGTTGGCAGCATGAGCCAAGACATGCCATTTGTATGGAAAAAACACTGGAAATGGTTGGATGGGCCTGAAAATTGGGTCTGAGGGAATCACCAGGGCAGGGCGAATGTGTTAGCCAGGTTGATGGAGACTCAGATATGGCTGCTGCCTGCTTCTGCAAGCCAGGAGTGGGGAAGGCTCAACAGAGGAATAATGGCTTCTGCCAGCATTTCTGTCAGGGAGAAAGATGCCCTTCTAGTTCTTGCCCCAAAGATATACAATTCACTTCCTCTCTGTGTGTCCCCGGTGCCTTTTGAGCTGCTACCCAGCATTGGAGCTCAGAGCAAGCAAGTTTACCAGTGAGTGAACCCTCATTGGTCCCTTAAAAGGAATGTCTGCAACTCCAGCTGCCCTTTGTCTCACTCAGCCACAATCTCTCCTATTTTTCACAGCCATTAGTTGTGAGGACTTCTCTTCCCAGCACTGGAACCCTGGGCTGGGGAGCCAGTGTAGGACTGGGACCCCCCACTCCTCTGGGGGTGACCTCCGCAGTGGAGATATCCTTCCCGATTCTCAACCACCACATGGGGGGTGTGAGACTAATCCATTCCCCTTCTCCATCCCTCTATCAGTCTCTAGGTAGCCTCTTCTGCATGTCCCCAGTTGTAGGACTTCTGCTCAGCTAGACTTTAGGTGGCTCCCAACGATGGCTGTTCTGTAGTTTAGTTGTGATTTTGATGTTGTCGTGAGAGGAGGCAAACACAGCGTTCACTTATTCTGCCATCTTGACTGGAAACTCAACATGGGTTCTCACATGCAGTTGACAAAGTTGCCATTTTATGATGAAAATAACTAGAAAATTCAACCGTAAATATGCTCAGAGATGAGGTAGAGGCTCAACATTTTTCTCAAAAAGTAAAATAGAAAAGGTAAATTTTAGCTGAGGAAATTCTATTAGTCTATGTACTAGTTACCTCCGTTTATTCATTACTTGGCAAATATTTATAGAGTTCTTGCTGTGTGCCAGACTATGTGCTAAGTCCATGAGTCACAAATAATCTTTGGGGTAGTTCCATGGAACATTTGATTTGGGAAACGCTGTCTCTTAGTGACTCTACCAGAACTGGTTAACTCATTGTTAGTACCCTAGCATACTACTTTCCAAAGTTCAGTCATTCACCTTCATGATTTTAGCTATAGCCTCTTACTACTTAATATTTTTTCTACACTGACCACTTTTTTAATTCTCAAATTTTAATTTAATGTAAATTTAATTTCCTACCATAATGGAAAGTTATTATCATGCCATAAATATAATAGGTAACACTTACTGAATATTTGCTAGTGTTTAGTACTATTTTAAGTGCTTTACATGCATTAACTCTTTATTTTCACATGAACTCCATGAAGTGAGTACCATCATTAGCTCCATATACTGTTAAGAGCAAAGAAACACAGAGAAATAAGCTACCCAAGACCTCACAGCCAGTAGGTAGCAGGGCTGGTATTTTTAATCCAGGCTGAGTAAGTCCAAAGCCTGTCTGCCTAACCATTATAATACACTTCTCTGTAAATACAGATACAAATGGAAGACAAAACAATGCTATTAAAATCTAATTACATATTATTGCCTGCCTTGTGAAGTATTCAGGAGATACTCAGCTAGTGCCAAACTAAGAAAGTATATTTGATGTAAACAGAATTAAAGAAGACTTGAAACTAGAATAACTTCCTCACTACGTGATTCGAATCTTATTTAATGCCATGTCCATGAACCATGTGAAATCAATTCATATACCACTTAAAATTGTACGTCCTGTACTTTGAGAAACAACACTCCAGCATTAAATGAGGTTAAACAGGGGCTCTTTTGACCATGATGGCATTAAGATATCTAACTGTGGTAAGTTTAACCTTCTTTGGTTAATCTACATGGAACAAGCAGATGCTGCTTAGTATCCCTTCAATGGAAACCACATTTTGAAATTTTCTGTGTAAAAGAATATAAAGGGAACAAATCTTTTGGTCTGTAATTATCCATAAGGTCATTCATAAAAGTTTAAGAGCATATAACCTAAAAGGTGTTGAAAATTTAGATAAAAGACCAGCTATAGAAAAATAAATATCCTCTTAGTATCCATATTATCTGAAATAAAGCATAACCAATTTATGAGTATCTTATTAAACTTTAAGATGAAAAGAATCTAAAAAGTTTCTTCTGAGGTATCATATTAAGATATACAAAATAAAGAATTTTATAAAGATGATTATAGATGAGTTCTTAGTCCTTCTAAGACTATTTTTGCCATGAGTTTTTATATTTCTCAATCATAAATCTCCTGCCACATGGTTTTTCAAAAACAAGACTGAAGAAGAAATATAAATATTCACACATATATGCATATATATATACTATACATGAATTACATACACAGATATATCCAAAACACATAAGGCAAAAAACCTCATTTGCTTGAACTAAATAAAAGACATGACAATCTAATCTAGTAGAATATATTTAATAAATTTATTACTTTCACGTATGCCCAACTCCATATAAATTTATAGAGCATCTATTATGTATAATGCCTTAACACTACAACAATACAAAATTTCTAGCCAAAGGAAGTTAAAAGTCTACTAGGGGATAGAAGACAGAGATATATGCTAATGACTCAAATACAAAGCCTACTAAGAGAAGATTACCACAGAGAAACCCCTGAAGGCTTAAGAAGGTTCAAAGGAGAGAGATAAAAGGATTCATTAGGAGAAATATTGAGATTCATCCATTCAACAAAGAGTTGAATGAACATGAGTTTCTAACATGTTCCAGGCCTAGTGCTAAATATTGGAATGGCCTGATTAGCAGACTTATTATGAGTGGAGATTAGGAAGAAGGAAAAGGTTGAGAGGATCAGAAAAGATGGATGTATTTAACGCAGAGGCAGTGAGGTATGGCTCCTAGAGTACTTCCTTAATTCAGCAGGGAATGGGGAGTCAAACATTTTTTTTTATAGCAGGGGAATGACAATTAATCAAGAATTTGGAAGATATAATAGTATAACTAGCTGCTTAAAAACGGTTTCATATACAATTAGTCATATTCATATAAAACAAACAATATGGTCGGATCCTTCTCAATCTTCCGCTTTCTGAAGAAGGCAAAGCAGAGACTTATGGTTTGGGGTCCTCTGTAAATTTATAGAGATAGCACAAAAGAATGCCTCAGTGTTGACTATCGAAAAAGTCACAAATTTCAAATGATTACAACACAAAACAACGAGTCTTCTTGTATCACAAAATGTACATAACCACCTCAGATAATGCTCTATAGAACACAAACACAGAATATAAGTTAAGTTTTTTAGGTTGAAGCTATGAATCATAATATCAGCTTTAACACTGCATGAATTCCAGGGTTGCATCTCAATTTACTTTAATTTCTTCAAGTCATTAGCCCCTTCTATTTCTGCAGTGAAAAAAAAAATTACCTACTAGCCCTACTGTTGTGTGAAAGAACTAAATAACGTTGGTAAAAAGGTCTAAGACATGCAGAGTGCTACGTTTAATTATTATTAGCATCTCCTTTCCATGCACGTGTTTCTGGTTTAAAATATGTGAACCATGTGGACAACACAGGATCAGCGAGTCTAGTAAATGGAGAGCAGGGAGGATAGACAGAGAGGCATCATGAAAGCCATAGGATCAGGAAAGAGAGCATATCTGAGGTGTGGCAGAAGTTCAAAAGTAAAACAGGATTAATCTAAGAAATATTCACAGGAATGAGCTTTGAAGAAAAACAATTCAGCAGACCAGAAACGAAAAAAGTAAAAAGTGGGAAGGGGCAGATGGTGCAATCTTGAAGACTTAAAAGGAGAACCTACCAAGGGGAAAGTAAAAGAAGCTGCACTGGGGAGAGATGAAAGACAAGCATTTGCCAAACTTGGTGCAAATGTATTCTTTGGAAAACAGGAAATGTAAGCCTTGGTGAAAACTATACAATGCTGGGAAAACATAATTAAAGCAATTTAAAAAGGAAAGTGTGAACACACAAAAAGACCAGTTGCAGAATAATGAATAGAAACAGGCTTTTAAACATACGTGCATGTAAACATGCATGCTGATACACACACACACACACGCACGCACGCACGCACGCACGCACGCATGCACGCACACAAGCACCCCAGGATAAGTTCTAAAGAAAGCCCAGCAGTGCATGACTATCAGCCCAAAAGGAAATTTGGTAAATAGCATCTTCCTTCCGTTGTCTCTACCTTTATTTTCTGCTGAAGTGGAGTCTGATCACTTGCATTCTCATATCTCAGGAAATTGTTTCAGAACAACAGTTAGAGTCATTATTCAGAAGTTACCTTTTCTGAAGCCATAAAAAGACAAGTATTTTTATCTACTTCTTTAAAAATGGTAATTGTAATTGACTATCCCAATTTTTGTACTAGGAGGTTAAGGAAAAATATCACTGAGTTTCAATGATGGAAGAAACCATAGTGGAATCAGATAGCTACCATCTCACCTCTTAATTATCTGTTATGGCCTTAAGTAAGTCAGCGAAATTCTCCGAGTTTTAGTTTTCTCATCTGTAAAGTGGAAATAATAATATCCTCTGTTTGAGGATAACATGAATGAAGGTATGTTAAACACAAATCTAGCACATATCGAGTCCTCAATTAGCCTTTCCTTTTCTTCTCCTCAAACTGACTGGCATAAACACACTGAAACACACATAATTCATTTATATATCAAAGGGGTTTCTCTATAATCCATAAGGCCTTAGTAAATCTCTTAACTATGAATAAGGCATTTCTCCAATAAAAACAAGGATCTGTGGTAAGCCAATTAAATTTGACACTTCTCAATCTGGAATTGCTTAAAAGATATGTGAAAACTAGTCATTTGGAGCCACATCCTCAGAATGAGTCATCTTACCAGTGATACCAGTATCATATCACTTTCTCTTCTGAAACAACATGGTTTTTTGTTTTAAATTTTTTTCTCTTGCCCCTTTCCCAATAAAAATGACCTGGAAATGAGGTTAATTCAGTCATATATAGGATATGTTTTGGTTCCTAAACTCTTATTGTTGAGCTTGCTCTGCAACATTTATACTTGGTATCTGTGTGCAAGGACCAAGTGAGAACAAGAAAGAGAACACAGAAGGAAGACATGAACAGCTGGATGGCAGCAAAGTACACGGCAAAAAAGCCCAGGGAATCAAGAATTCCAGGTTGGTCTTGGACAAATTACTTCACTCCTCTAAACCTCAATTTATTAATCAATAAGATGATATTCCAGGAGTTCCTTTCCAGCTCCAAAATTCTAGATTAACTACAGGGTATCTTTAGCTTTTACTGAATTAACAAAATGGGGAGAGGAATGCATAACCTTTTCTAAGGATCTCAGTTTGGATGGACATGACAGAGTGGAGAATTAATACAAATTAATATCTCTTTATAAGGGCAATTTGGTAAAACACATCCAGAACATGAGACTCACACAGTGGTTCAAAGTTGCAGTCTCCAGGTTGCAGACTGGCAGGGTTTCAATGCCCATCTAGTTGTTTAACAGAGTTATTCATTCTATAAGACAAAGATAATAACATAGCTATCTGAAAGAGTTATTGTAAAGATTACATTAAGTTCAGGTAAAGACCTGTTCTACTCACAACCTGACATGTCATTATTTTTTATAATTTACTGAAGACATTTGTTAATATTTTTTGTAATGTTTTGGGCCAATAACTTCACTTCTGGGATTTATCCTTAAGAAATAATTATAAAAAAGAAACAAAGGATTTGATGACACAACTTATGGTATTACTGACCGTAGTAAGAAAAATACTGCAAAAAAATCTAAATGTTCAACAACTGAAAAGTGGTAAAAACCCTGATAAATAATTAAAAAGCCATTGACATTATTATTATAAGGAGTAGATGATATTATGGAAAAAATACATATGACACAATGCTAAGTGAAGAAAGCATGACCCAAATTGCTATACATTATGATTTCAACTACATAAAAATGCACATACATGTATATATGGGTTAGAAAAGAACACGGAAAAAAGAAATGAGTTGATATATTTGAATAAATTGAGTTATCCTGTTTTTCTTTTTAAAAACATTTTTCAGTTTTAGTGTGGTATTGTTATATAAAGCATTTAAAAGTTAATGCAGTAGATACACAAATGAAACAAAAGAAAAAACCTTCCAGGTAAAGAATAATTATAATAAATGATAATTCTGGCTCATTTGGGTTGTAAAAGGGACACCAAGCCCAGGTCATCCTAATAGCTAGGTAGAACCTTACACATCTGTATGCTGTATGCCCAGGGTGATTAGAAGATATGCTTTTGGCATGGCTATTTTACCGACAGGACTCCATTTTAAACTGTTTTAGTTACTCCATCAAAGTATTTGCTCTAAATATCAACTGAATTCAGAAAGAAACACACAAAAAAGAGAACCATACCCAAATTAGCAGCAATTGCCAATGAAACCATTTGAATAGTAGGTAATTGAAATTTCAAAATGATACCATAAGCATGGAAGGGTTAAGAATAAACTGAATAAATAATTCAAACCATATAAAATCAGTACAGCTGAAACCCATAAATATGGAACATTTATTTCTAACTAATTCATGGAATGTAAGTAATGGAATTAATAATTGTTACATTCTTAAATTGAGAGTGTGGGAAAATTGTTTATACTTCTTGGAAGTATAACTGAATTATTGATAGCATTTGGATTTAAATCTTTCAGATACAAAACTAGGGATGGGTAACATAAAATAAAGATGAGCAAAAAGTTGAAAAATATTCTTCTCAAAATTAAGTGACAGGAAAAGAAAAAAGAAAAACTTAAGCAAAATAAATGTCATTGAGAGAAATATATTTGAGAGAAAATGAGAGGACTCCCAGATTTAAGTGCACTATATCTCTGTTGCATTATCCAAATCCTCAACTATCAAAGATCACGACCTCATATGACAACCAACAATCTCAAAGATCCAAACTGAGCTTTGGAATAAATTTGAAATAAAAAAGTATTCGATATATGCTAAGTCCATATCCTACTTAATTCAGCAAATATTTATTAAGTGTTTAACATGTGCAGAGCATGGAAGGAAGTATAAAAAATCTACCAGAAATTAACAAATATGAACCTTTCTCTCTCAATCTCCCAATTTACGAACTCTACTATCCTTTACAGATACATAAGGGAACAAATAAGATATTCACAACTGGGCCAGTGCCCTTTCTGCTGAGTTGAGTTTCAGTCTCAACTTCAAAAATCACGAACTAATTCATCAACCAGTTAACTGTTAGTGAAAATAAATTGCCTTATGACAAGTCTCTTGTTCCCCCTGAATGATTTTAATTATCCCTGTAGCCAAGAATTGTGACTAACTTCTGTGACAGAAGTGAGAAGAACATTGTTGAAAAAGCCATTAACACTTTTATTTTTGGTGTTAAACCTTTGTAGAACCATCCTCTCTCCTAGAACAGTAGGGAGGCAAGTAGCTAATTTAAATACTTAACAAATACCATACACTAGTCTAAGTGCTGTATGTACATTATCTCATTTAATTCTTTTTTTTTTTTGATGCCTACAGCACTTGGTATTCCTAGGTGGTCTCCCATGCAAGTACTAAAGAGGCCTGATCCTGCTTAGCTTCCAAGATCAGACAACACTGGACACGTTCAGGGTGGCATGGCCGTAGACTCATTTAATTCTTGAAAACAACACTATGAAAGTAGGTATTATCACCCTCATTTCAGAATGAGGCTTAAAAAGATTAAGTAACTACTACAATCACAAATCTAGTAAAGATATCTCTTTTACCTGAAGATGAGAGTATGCACCCCATGAAAACATCTGTACTTACAGAGTCAAATTACAACATAAAAATCATGAGCTAGGATACCAAATAGTAAAAAAAAAAAAAAAGCCTGAATTGCATTTCTAATTAGATAGCAAATGAGATAGATGACTTTGAGCATTAGGTGACTTACAAAACAAATTAAATTCTGAATAAATTACAAAAATATCTTGTAAAATGAATTAGTGAGCTGGCAAGAAAGTAAGAGAAATCAAAAAAAGGTAGATATTAGAGAATCCAGAAATTTGGAATTATATAATACGTAGCCTTTTCAGACTGGTTTCTTTCATTTAGCAATATTTAAGATGCACCCATGTTTGTTGTGGTTTCATAACATTTCTTTTTATCACTGAATAACATTCCACTGTATGCATGTACCATATTTGGTGATATATTCACCTACTGGAAGGCATCTTAGTTGCTTCTAGTTTGGGGCAATTATGACTAAAGCTGCTATAAATATTCACATGCCGGGGTTTTTTTTGTTTGTTTTTTTGGTTTTTTTTGCGTGCGTGAACAGAAAAGTTCGTGTCAATTGGGTACATACCTATGAATGTGACTGTTAGATTGCACGGTAAGACCATGTTTAACTTTATAAGACAGCTGCCAAACTATCTTTCAAAGTGGCAGTACCATTTTACATTCCTTTCCAATACCCTAATAACAAATGATGTTGAGAATCCTCCTTTTTTTAAAAAAACTTTTATATTATATTTTTATTTTGGAAGAAAATAAATTATATATTGAGCATCTTTTCATATACTTATTTTCACATGTGTAACTTCTTTGATAAGATGTCTATTCATATCTTTTGCTTGGTTAACTAGGTTGGGTTTTTTCCCTTATTGTTGACTTTTAAGAGTATTTTGCATATTTTAAATACAAGTCCTTTATAATGTACATGCTTTGCAAACCTTTACTTCCAGTCTGTGGCTTTTTTTCATTCTCTTAATTGTATCTTTTGCTGAGCCAAAGTTTTTAATTTCAGTGAAGTCTAACTTATCACTTTGTTCTTTCATAAATCATTCTTTAATGTGATAACTCATCACCAAATCAAGGCTTCGTAAATTTCCTCTTATGTTTTCTTCTGAAGTTGTATAGTTTTGCATTTCACACTTAAATATATACTCCATATTGAACAATGAAATAAAGTAGTATTAAATTATACCCCAAAGTACAAAATAAATATCCAACATCCCATATTGATATAAATGATTGAATAAATAATAAATGTAGAGAAGAGACATCTCTCATTAAGAATTCCAAATAATTTATATAGATAGTCTACACTCATGGAGGTAGAGTATAAATTCTCATTCTTTAAATGTGCGCTGCAAATAATGACTTACTTCCAAAAAAACAATATGAATGGGGAGTTGGGGGGAGAGTAACTTTATAGTGGATAAGAAAGACAAATACCATTTCAAATACCATTTACAATGCTAAAAATAATGAGTAAAAGAAGGAAAGACAAGAAGAATCAGAAAATATTTTGTGCTGAATGAAAAAGGCAACAGAACATGCAGATAGAACTGTCCTTAAGAGAAATTTATAACTGTAAATGCTTTCATCAGAAAAAGAAAAGTATAAAATCAATGATATAAGTTTCTATCTTAAGATGCTAAAAAGAAAAGAACAAATTAAACTATAAGTAGATAGAAGGACAGAAATAAAAATAATAGCAGAGATGAATAAAATTTTTAAAAAGAGAAAAAACAAATATATTAACTCAAAGTGTGGTTCATAGAAAATATAAATAAATAAATTTCTCAAATTAGATTGAATGTCTAATATTACACTTAAATAAGACTCCATATTGAACAATGAAATATCAGTAGTATTAAAAGGGATACCCCAAACAAAATAATGATAACATCCCATATTGATTTAAATGAAAAAATAATAAAGTAGAGAAGAGACATCTCTCATTAAGAATATATCTAATAATTTATATTTATAGTCTACACCCACAGAGTATAAATTCTCATTCTTTAAATGTGCGCTGCAAATAATGAGTTTTAAAAAAACAGGAGTACAAGGTTGCTTCAACATGACAAATACAAATGTAACCTCAACAATCAACCATGAGTAAAAAAGGAAACAAGAAACAGATCTTAATGAAAAAGGCAACAGAACTTGACAAAAAATAGAGACTCATAAGTATCTTAAACACAGAAATAGCAAGAAAACAACAGAATAGAAAATTCCCAATTTGATAGTGAACAACAAAAAGTAATCACCTACTATATCATGCTAAATCCTATAGTGTAAATGCATTTCTCCCTAGTGTAGAAGAGCACTTTCAGGCACACATTCTTGCCACTACCATTCAGCATTGGATGCTTTAGGTCCCTAGCCAGTGCAATAATCCAAGAAAAAAAAAAGGCACATTAGAAAATTTTTTCTCAGATGACATATTTTTTACATAGAAAAACCAAGGAAATCTAGGAAATCTACAAATAAGCTACTAGTTTGCAAGATATGAGAAAAATACACAACAATTAATAGTATTTTTATATAACAGCAATGTAAAATCAGAAATTAAATACCATTTTTAAATACCATTTACAATGCCATAAAAATACTGAAACACTTAAGTGGAGTAAAGATCAGAAATGGATAGGGAAATTAGAAGGTGAAATAAACTAAAACATAATGGAAAACTGATTATTCTAAAAAGTATAGGAGTAACAGTGTAGAAAAATACTGTTTTTTCAACAAATTTTGCTGAAACAGCTATGTCCCTGAGTCTGCGAAACAAACTTTGATAGAGTTAAGGACCTCTCGTAGTTCAAAGAAAAAAAATAAACCATCTATTTGATAAAAGTCTTATATCTAGAATATATAAAGAACTCTAAGAACTCAAAACCAAGAAAACAATTTGATAAATTATAGAGTGAGCAAAATATTTCAACAAACATCTCATTGAAGAAAATAACCAATAGCAAATATGAGCAAAATATTTCAACAAACATCATTGAAAAAATTATTAGGGAATACCATGAAAAAATTTCCCAACATCATCAGTCATTAAAAAACAAAATGGGAGCTCCCTAGTGGATCTGAGTCTAAGACAAAAAGGGAACATCCCCCCAATTTCTCCCTCTTCTCCTAACTCAACAACAAACAAAAAAATAGAACAGAAACATGTCAGAGTGAGAGACATCCCCAGATTTCTCCTCTTGAAACAACAAAAATTTGAACATCTAAAACTCAACAAAAACACCCAAACTGCACATCAGCATGTCTGAGTGTGGGATCTGCACATAACAGCTACCATAGGTCAGAACCCCATGTGTTGGGTGGTGGACTTGAGAAATAAAGAAGAGCTCCCTGTAGGAGAAGGGGGAGGGAAGAAGGTATGGTGAGTTCCCTGAGCAGCCTTGCATGGGAATGTTGTGAGCTCCATGTGGCCGGTGGCAGGGCCTAGTCATCAGGGCAGAAAGCAGAAAAGCAGGAAGGCAGAGAAATAACAGTTGTTTTTTACCAGCTGTGGCTGCAAAATCGAGGCTGAGCCACAACCCCAAACCCCTAACTCAGAGGGCTCCTCCCCGCCAAACCCTCCAAAATCGATCACCATGGAGCCCCAGGGGAATCTGAACAAATGGTGCCGAAACAGTCACTAACACTGACAGGGATGGAGACTGACAGTAGCGAGTGTGATTAAATATCTATAAGAAAATTAAAAGGCATTATTAAGGTTTTATATAAAGCAGTGATCCAAGAGGCTTAGACACCACTTACTGGAAAGCAAAAGAAAAGCACCTTCTTTGCAACAGGCTAAAGAGAGACCTTTATATAATAAATCTTTCTCGAAAAACAGCAGAATACACTTCCATTAATGCCCAGGAGGAGAAACAGTCCATTAAACACCATGAACAACCAAGGTGACAAGGCATCTCAGAAAGAAAGAGAAAAATCTCCAACAAAAGAGCTTACAAACAGAAATATGTGACTTAAATGACAGAGAATTCAGGACAGTACTTCTGAAAAAACTCAATGAGTTCCAAAATGAGTCATATCAACAATTTCAGGTATTGAAAAAACAACTAGATGAGCAGAGCAAGGAAACCGAAATCCTTAAAAAGAACGGAATAGATCTTCTGTAGATAAAACACTCACACACTGCAAGAGTTGAAAAATGAAATAGCAAGCTTAGTAAATAGAGTTGACCAAATGGGGGAAAGGATCACTGATATCTAAGACAGAAATCTAGAAATAAATCAGAAGGAAGAAGAGAGAAACCGAAGAATGAAAAATAATGAAACAGAAATACAAGAACTAGCTGATACCATCAGAAGAGGAAACATAAGAATAATGGGCATTACCGAAGGTGAGCAAAAGGAGCAGGGAACTAGAAAGCATTTTCAGACAAATAGTTGACGAGAATTTCCCAAATCTAAAGAATGAGCTGGAACTTGGAATTCAAGAAGTCAACAGAGCACCTAATTTTGTCAACTCAAAAAGGCCTTCTCCAAGACACATTTTATTAAAATTATCAAAAATCAACAACAAAGACAGAATTTTCAGGGAACCAGGGAGAAGAAGACAGTAACTTATAAAGGAAAACACATTAGATTATCCTCAGACTTCTCAGCACAAACCTTACAAGCCAAAAAGTAGTAGAATCAAATATTCAAACTATTAAGTGAAAGGAACTACCAATCTAGTATCCAGCTTGGCTCTCCTTTAGATATGAAGGAGAAATAAAGACCTTTCCAGACATACAAAAATTGAGGGAATTTCCACTATGAGGCCTGTACTACAGGAAACACTGAAAGGGGTAAGCTCACCTAAAACAAAATAACAACAACAAAAATACATAATTAGGAATAAGGTGACTATCAGGCAAATAGAAACAGAGGAGTGCAAACCTTACTAAGAACAGGGCATTATAAGCTTAAATAATAAGAAGAGAATTGCTATAGCAAGATAGCGATGAACGTTCACCATACATAGAAACAAACTGAGATAATGATGACTGAAAAAGGGAGGATTCAAAGATCCAAATTCACAAAGGGCAAAGGAGATAAGGCACACACAGAAGAAAATGGATGACTATATATATATATATATATATATATATATATATATATATATATATAATATATATGTATATACATATGTTATGTATAATATATATTATATATGTATAATACATATACATATATATGTATATTATATATATATATGTAAAACTATCTTCTACATATTCATAATGGTAACAACATGCCAAAGATTCAGAACTGAAGTATATAACATAAAACAAGAAGGACCAGAGGAAAAATCCTCAAAACCCAACCAAAACAAACACACAAAAAAAAACAAACACAAGGACAAGGAAGCAATGGAAACACTGAGCTACCAGAAAGCAAAACATAAAATAGTTATAGGAAAACCTCATATTTCAATAATCACCCTAAATGCCAATGGGCTGAACTCAGCAATAAAAAGGCACAGAGTTGCAGGATGGATCTAAAAACAAAACCCAACCATATGCTGCCTCCAGGAGACACATCTCAGTTCCGAAGAAAAATATAAGCTCAAAGTGAAAGGGTGGAAAATGACATTTCACGCAAATGACATTCAGAGAAAAGCAGGAGTAGTGGTACTAATATCAGACGAAATAGACTTCAAAATCAAAAAGATAAAGAAAGGTACTGAGGGACACTTCATAATGATAAAAGGAAGCATGTACCAAGAAGACAGAATGCTTATTAATAGCTATGCTCCCAAACAGGGAGCCCCGAAATATGTAAAGCCATTACTAACAGAAATAAAGGGAGAAACAGACCAAAACACTTTTGTAGTAGGGGACCTAAATACTCCACTGTTGGAAATTGACAGGTAATCCAAACAGAAAATCAATAAGGAAATCACATCCTTAAATGACACATTAGACCAACTGGACATAATTGACATTCACAGAGCCCTCCATCCCAAAACAGCTGCTTATACATTCTCGTCTAGTGCACATGGAACATTTTCAAGAATCAACCACATACTGAGACACAGAGAGAGCCTCAACAAATATAAGAGGGTTGAAATCATACCGACCATATTCTCTGACGATAATGCTTTGAAATTAGAGATCAACTGCAAAAAGAAATCAGGAAGAACCACAAATACATGGAGATTAAACAACATGGTACTGAAGAATAACTGGGTCAGGAAAGAAATAAAAAGAGAGATCAAGAGATACCTAGAAACGAATGATAATGATAGTACAACATATCAAAACTTTTTGGACATGGCAGAAGCGGTCATAAGAGGAAAGTTCATATCATTACAGGCCTCTCTCCAAAAACAAGAACGAGCCCAAATAAACAACCTAACGCTTCATCTTAAAAAGCTAGAAAAGGAAGAACAGATGAGGCCTAAAGTCAGCAGAATTAAAGAAATAATCAAAATTAGAGCAGAAATAAATGATACTGAATACAAAAAAAATATAGAAAAAAAATAAATGCAACAAATAGCTGGTTCTTTGAGAAGGTTAATAAAATTGACAATCCCCTGGCTAGAGTCACTAAAGAAAAAAGAGAGAAGACACAAATAAACAAAATTAGGAATGAAAGAGGGGAAATTATGACAGACACCACAGAAATACAAAGGATCATACAAGAACACTATGGAAAAGTATATAACACCAAAATTAATAACCTAGAAAAAATGGACCAATACGTAGAAAAATAGAACCTTCCTAGACTGAATTAAGAACTGGAAAATCTTCAGTATAGAAATTGAAACAGTCATCAAAAATCTACCAAAAAGTAAAAGTCCACGACCAGATGGCTTCACCAGTAAATTCTACCAAACATTCAAAGAAAATTTAATACCTATTCTCCTCAACTCTTCTAAAATATCAAACAGGAGGCAATACTTCCCAACTCATTTTATGAGGCCAATATTACCTTGATACCAAAAACTGGTAAAGATAACACGGAAAAAGAAAACTACAGATCAATATCTCTCATTGAACAGAGATGCAAAAATTTTAAATAAGATACTAGCGAACTGAATACAGCAACATATTAAAAAGATTATACACCACGATTAAGTGGGCTTCATCCCAGGGGCACAGCGATGGTTCAACACACACAAATTGATTAATGTGATACACCACATAAACAAATTAAAAAATAAGAAATATATGATTATATCAATAGATGGAGAAAATGTCTTTGACAAGATACAACATCCATTTACGCTCAAAACATTTAACAAAATTGGTATAGAAGTAATTTTTATTTTTCACTTAGAGTTGACGTTCAATATCACTTATATTAGTTTCGGGTACACAGCATACTGGTTAGACATTTATAAGATTTATGAAGTGATTCCTCTGATTTGTCTAGTATCCATTTGGTACTATATATAGAAGTACAGTATTATTGACTATATCCCCTAAGTTGTACTTTGCATCCCCATGACTATTTTGCAACTACCAGTTTGTACTTCTTAATCCCTTGACATTTTTCGCCCAGCCCCCCATCTCCCTTCCCATCTGGCAATCATGAATTTGTTCTCTGTATGTATGAGTCTGGTTCTCTTTTGTTCGTTAGTTTATTTGGTTCTTTAGATTATATATATAAGTTAAATCATATGGTATTTGTCTTTCTCTGCCATCTTATTTCATTTAGCATAATATCCTTTATGTTCGTTCATGTTGAGAAACAGATTTTCTGAACAGGACTATTTCTAGCAATGAAATGAAAGCAGTAATGAAAAATTCCCAACCAACTAAAGCCCAGGGCCAGATGGCTTCACAGGTAAACTGTACCAAAAATTTAAAAAAGAATTAATGAATAAGAAGAAACACTTCTAAACTCATTCTACATAGCCAGCATTACCCTGATGCCAAAAGCAGATAAAGACACTGCAAGAAAAAAAGAGGGTTACAGGCCAATATTCCTGATAAACATACATGACAAAATTCTGATCAAAATAGTAGCAAACCAAATTCAACAGTACATTAAAAGGATTATATACTATGATCGAATGGGATTTATTTCAGGGATGCAAGTGTAGTTCAATATCTGCAAAACAATGTGATTCATCACATCAATAAAACTGAGGATAAAAATCATATGATCATCTTGATGCAGAAAAAGTATTTCACAAAATTAAACATCTGTTTATAATAGAAAAAAACTCTCAAAACTGTGAGTATTGAAGGAATGTGCCTCAATTTGATTAAGGCTATATATGACAAGCCCATAGCTAACATCATATTCAATGCTAAAAAATGAAAGCTTTTTCCCTGCAATCAGGAACATGAGAAAGAAGCCCACTCTCAGCAGTATTATTCAATATAGTATTGGAAGTCCTAGCCACAGCAGTCAGACAAGAAAAGGAAAACAAAAGCATCCAAATTGCAAAGGAAGAAGAAAGCTGTCACTATTTGCAGATGCCATAATACTGTACATAGAAAACTAAAGAATCCACCAAAATATTAATAGAATTAATAAATGAATTCCATAAAGTAGCAGGATACAAAATTAATATACCGAAGTCCATTGCATTTATATACACTAATAACAAATGATTAGGAGAAATTAAGAAAACAATCTCATTTACAATTGCATTAAAAAGAATAAAATACTTAGGAATAAATTTAACTAAGAAATTTGGAAAGCTTTAAGACATTGAAGAAAACAATGAATACACAAATAAATGAAAGAATATGCCATGCTCATAGACTGGAAGGATTAATATCATCAAAATGTCCATTCTACACAAAAAAGTCTACAGATACAACCCCTATCAAAATACTAATGTCATTCTTCTGAGAACTACAACGAATGGCCCTAAAATTTATAAGGAATCACAAAAACCATAAATAGTCAAAACAATCTTGATAAAGAAGAACAAAGTTGGAAGCATTATACTGCCTGATTTCAAACTATACTAAAAGGCTATAATAATCAAAACAGTATGGTGCTGGCACAAAAATAGACACATAGATCAATGGAAAAAAAATAGAGACCAGAAATATATGCAAATCTATATGGTTAATTAACGTATGACAAAGGAGGCAAGAATGTACAGTGGAGAAATGATAGTCTTTTCAACAAGTGGTGTTGGGGAAACTTGCCAAAGACAACAACAACAACAACAACAACAAAAAACAACTGGATTGTTTTCTCAGACTATATACAAAAATAAACTCAAAATGGATTAAGGACTTAAATATAAGATCTAAAACCAAAAAACTTCTAGAAGAAAACATAGTAAACTCTTTGACATCAGTCTTAGTAATATATTTTTTTTTATATTTCCCCACAAATAAGGGAAACAGAAGCAAAAATAAACAAACGGGACTACACTAAATTAAATGCTTCTACACAGTGAAAGAAACCATCAACAAAATAAAAAGACAACCTGCTGAATGGTAGGATATGTTCACAAGTGATATATTCTATAAGAGGTTAATATCTAAAAATATATAAGAAACTCATATAATAACAAAAATTGAAAAATTCTATCTAAAAATGGTCAGAAGAAATGAATAGATATTTCTCCAAAGAAGACATATAGATGGCCAATGGACATGAAAAATGCTCAACATCACTAATCATCAGGGACATGCAAATTAAAGCCACAAGGAGACACCACCTCACCCCTGTCAGAATGACTGTTATCAAAAAATCAACAAATAGCAAGTGTTGGTGAGGATGTTGCGCTCTTGGTTAGAGGGTAAATTGCTGCAGCCACTATGAAAATTAGTATGGAGATTCACAAAACCAAACAAAA